>NW_015505672.1:1865-27936 GCF_001515645.1 Sinocyclocheilus grahami
GACACCGTGATGAAGCTGGTATGTGTTTGCAGTACACAAGCCACGGTTAAGACAGCTGACTCCACTGTGATGTGACCCCCTCTCTCTCTCTCGCTCGCGCGCGCACGCATACGCACCTCTCTCGCACGCACGCACGCACGCACACACACCGCTCTCTCTCTCTCACTCGCGCGCGCACACACACACACGATGCGCAAAACTCCGCATTTGAACAGTCAATAGCAAATACTTAAACTAATAACAAAACAGTAGCTGATTCAGAAGCGCCAGATTGTCATAGCAAAGTCAGAATTACCTCCTCTCCTAGGTTCACGAAACGGTCGTCCATAAAATGTATTGCTGTTCTGTTGTAAGTAATCTTAAAGATTCCTAAATGCATCTACTTCTGGAAGGCCAAATAAAGTGCTTTTGCTTTCGCCTAGAAACACACAGCGTCTCCCTGACATGGCTGCTTCAACACTAACTGCGGTTACTGAAACCACGCCTTCTTTCTTTGCGTGAACATTTGGGCCGCATTATGCAAATATTTCCACATAGTGAGGTAGATATATGGGAGCGTGTTAGAACGAGCCATTTTAGGGGGGCGTGGCAGAGTCTTAAATTTGATAAAGAATATCTCTTTGGTTTTGAGAATTTAATCTTTGCAACTTCAGGGATCTTATCTATGCACAATCAGCTTGTAACACTCCAAAGAGAAAGGAAAACTTGAAATCGCATCATATGACCTGTATGAATTTCTTTCTTCTGCTGAACAGAAAATAAGATATTTTGAAGAATGTTGGTGGTCCCCATTAATCTTTATAGTAATTTTTCCATTCTATAGAACACAATGGGGACCAGTAACTGTTTGGTTATCCTTATTCTTTAAAATATCTTCTCTTCTGTCCTCTGATGTACCAGAGGTCTTCTTATATGGGATTACATCTCTGCCACAATTCTGAAAAGTGCGTTTTGCACACGCGTGAACTGAGTTTTGTGGAGAAAATGTTTGTCTAGCAAAGAAGAAAATATTTTGAGCACGCGGAAATCAATTTTGCATTTAAAAAGTTTTTGGATGTGTGCAGACATTCTCTTTTGCGCGTGCAACGTTTCACTAGTTTGCTCACCTGATGCCTGCCCTCAGTGCTCTCTAAATTCCAAAGGCTTGCATGCTCAACACAACCCAGCGTTACAATATGCCATAATTCCAGTCAATCAGAGATGAGGCTGCTAAATTCTGATTGGCTGCCATGACAACCAATCACAACATTCCTTGCATTACCTCAACAGCAGAAGAGGAAAAATGCAGTGCATGCATGATTATTATGCAAGTTGATATTCTGATCATATTTTTTTCCAGGCACAATTTACCAATTCCAAACGGCGTCAATCTTAATAACTACTATTAATCTTGTATTTAATCATTTATAATTTATAATTTATATATAATTATTCATGAAGGCTGGAAGTGAAAAATGTCTTATTCAGGTGTTCATAATTATTATTACACGGGTTTGGTTTGTTTATTTAAATGTTTTGTCTACAGAGGGTTTGTGTTCTGAGCATATATGGAATACTTGGTGGCTTAAACATCTGAGAATTCTGGAACAAAGAGAGTTGACTTACATCTACGCAGGACTTCAAACATTTATGACAAATGACGAACTTTGCTGCAGAATCATCTTGGCATTCAATTACTGTTTTCTCACTTCGTTTTTCAACAAAGATTAAGCAAAGCGTATAGTTCTTCTAAGTGATTGCAAACCAAAGACTGTTCAAACTGATACTGGACTGTTTTTTAAACCTCTGGTTCCAACTGTTTGACCATCAATTATTGGATTGAATTTCTATGTACTGAGTACTCATGAGTAAGACTGGTCTGTTTGGTCCCTCATTTCATGTATCACTTAAACTAAACAAAAGTCAAAGGGATAGGTGTTACAGGTGTACCGTCCCTTTAAATCTCTCTTCCAAACATCTGTTTGGATTTTTCACCTCGTGTTCGTAAGCATACTATCACAATTCAGCAAATTGTCCTCACCAAATCAGTTAACTCTCTTCACATTACATCTGTTTGAAATGATTTTTTGAGACAATGCACCTTATGTTCCACCAAATTTCATTCATGGGAGCCATTTCTTCACTGGAATAGTTTAATCTGAAATAATGTGACCAGAAAGATTACATTGGGCTGACAGAGAGAAGGGCATAATTAAATTGATGGAGACTTAATAAATGCAGGGTGACATATGAGGCACTGCGAGGCATACTTAATGAGAGCGGGAATAAAAACGAGAGACAGAGAGAGAGAATAAGAGAGAGCAGAGATGTTCTTCTGTCTCTTTCCACAGATTGTGAAGCAGACAGCAGAGCTCTGGGCGATGAGAGGGCCACTTTACAGCTGAAATTAAATACCGCAAGAGAGCTTAGACTCTGAACAGTTGAACCCAGCAGATCTATACTGATCCTTGAGCTAAAGTGATGTTACCTCAGTCTCTCTGCCAACAAAGTTTGGGTCTAGTATACAGCAAAGGCCGTATCAGTGGTCATAGGAAGTGTTAGTTAGCAACTGCCATTATTCCAATGCTTTTTAGCCTAATATGTACCTTAGCCACAGTACCTATGATGATCTTGCAACCCTGATATTGTGTCTGCTTCATATATAACCCCAAAAATCAAAAGAAAGAAACAAGAGGTTAAATTGTGTAATTTGTAGAACTATTAAGATTGACATTATTTTTACATCTTATTATTATTATTTTAATACTATGTTTTGTATTTTATAGTGTAATTGTGTTATTACAATAGTAATATTTCTCTCTTTTTTAATTATAATCATCATAATTATTATTAGTCATACTGATATATAAGAATTTTACGTTTTATATTTTTGGACAAATTGTGAAGTCCTACACTCAAGCAAAACAAACCTATTGTTCTTTATATAAATGTGTTTGTCTTAAAAATTGCATTTTAAATTATAATCACAATTTTTAACCAGAAAAATTGCAATTCGATTTTCCCCCAAATGGTGCAGTCCTAGTTGAAACTTACAAACTGTCTGGGTCTTAAATCATGCCAAAAATCAAAAGAAATATTTTCAGAACAATTAAAATTACACAAATTAAAATCTAATGTAATGAAAATTGTCTGGACGCATTTCGGTAATGTGAAATTGGAAGGGAAATTTCCCATTTTACATTTCCACATTATGTGATTATATGAAATTTAACTGACCTTAAAAAGGATTTTTCTTGATGTAAAATTTAATACTTAAATTTTTTTTAAAAATTATAATTTTTTATTTCAATGTTATTCTTTTGAATTTGGGATTAAATATGATGCCGTATACTTCGTTAGTACATTTGTGACGAAAGCATCATCTGGACAGTGTATTTTGTGTACGAACAACTTAAAAAAATATATGGGAAAAAATCAATACTTGTAATTCATTAGCCTGAAAGCCAAATTAGTACATTAATATGGAATTCAATTGATGTGTACGGTCATCTATTCAGTGATTCAGAGCAATCTCATCTCATCGGATATACTTAATGTTTGCTAAGCGTATTAGGCTGTTCCTGTTCTGCACCTGTTGTTATGTTTCGCTTACTGCCTCATGTAACGTAGTGCTTAATGACTATTCATTATAGGACAGCCACAAGGCTTTTAAGTGCCTATTATGTGTAAATTGTGTGTGCGAGTGTGTACTAGAGTAGTTGAGCTTGTAGTACAGAAAGCTGGGAGGGCCAAACAAAACAATCGAACTCAGCAGATGCTTTGCCAGAGAAAGGGACACCCTCCGGTCTCATTTTCTCCCAACTCCTTTTAGAAAGACTTGCCGATAGTATTACAACTTCATTATAGGAGTTCAAAGCACAGAAATAGTGTTTCCAGCAAAAAGGAGCATTTATTTTGCCCTTAGATCTCTGTTCTTTGTGGGTTTTTTCTACTTGCTGATTTTTTAAGCCCAGCAGTAGCGTCGGATATCACAACACAAACCTCATTCTATAGGGCTTGCTTAGTTACTACAAGTCATTTATTGTAAGCCTTTGTCCTGCTTTAACATTTTGTTAGCCAGCCCTGTTCTCTTCTTCTCAGTGTGTTGGTTCACATGTGTGTATTTAGACTGGTACCATTGCTTTTCAGCAGATATAATATGGAGGTTCCAGCTGAATGCTCTTTTTGTCCTCCTTGCAATCAGACCCTGGCATGGCCTTTTTTGACGGCGCGTTTCTCTCCAACCCTCAGGGAACAATGAAGGCTCATCTGAAAGCTTGATTCAAGAGTGGCCATCCAAAACCACCAGGCTTGGGTGTATGAGCGATATTGAATAGGCCCTCTGAAAGCACTGACCTTTTCTTTTGCCAAACCAACAACAGATTTCACTTTTGCTGCTACCTTGGGGACAATTATGCATCTGCCCCCCCACACCACACCATATTTTTTCTTACCTCTCTCTCTCTCTCTATTTACCACAATTGTTGTATTGTGTTAGCGTAAGGTCAACTGCCTCTGCGTGCTTTGAATCATTCTCGTTTCACAGGAATGCCTACGTTTGGGAGGCTTGCAGCCTTCGGGGAAAGACTGAGATGTCATCATTGATATTTTGCAGAAAATGACTCATTCCATATGTCTCAGATCTTAAATGAACACTTCTCTTTGGGATTTTGCAAACATTTCACCATCCAATGCTCAAATATTTGCTCCATTGCAGTTTTTAGCCTGTCTTGTTGTAATATTGTATGGTATTTATAATCAAAATATAATAACTTGTTTCACCACTTACTTTTTCGCTGACGTCACTAAAGACCCCTACTGTATTTTTCAAGACTTCCCTCATTTTATGAGCTGATTGGTTGTTAGTTGATAAAATCAATCCCTGCCCTACATTTTAATTATTTAAATTGAATATCCTGTTTCACTCAGAAATGCATCATAACATTCTTAAAAATAAAGGTTCTTAATTAGCATCTATGGTTCCATAAAGAACCTTTATCATCCATGAAACGTTTTCTTTGAACAAAAGGTTCTTTATAGTGGAAAAAGTTTCTTTACATAATTTAAATTTTCTTTTAAGAACTGTTCATTTGAGAAAATGGTTATTTTAAAGGGGTCATATGATGTTGCTAAAAAGAACATTATTTGGTGTATTTGGTGTAATGAAATGTGTTTATGCAGTTTAAGGTTCAAAAAACACATTATTTTCCACATACTGTACATTATTGTTTCTCCTCTGGATTATAATGACTTATACTGTCTTTTTACGCGTTGCATCGCGCCGCGTAAACATAAAACCATGTCTGCATTTGTGATCGTAGAAATGACAAACAACAAGCGCTACTCTACACTGCTCAAAACTCGCGTTTGAATCATCAATGGCAAATTCTATAAATATGAAAACGTACTTACAGTCTGTGAGTCAGAACAGCCGGCATTGTAGTTGTAACACAGTTCGTAGTTCGGGAAGAAGGAGGCGGGAACCGGCAAACATTCAAAGAAAACTTTAATAATAAAATAAACACATAATAGCGCGACTATGACAGTCGCGCACAAACAGAACCAAAACACAAAATAAAGTCCAGGCCTGGTCCTCTCTCGTCCAACACTGTCGTCACTCTTCCTTTTATCCTTCCGAATCTCCTCGTGGGACTCGAGACCGGTGAGTGGCGCAGGTGTCGTGCATTAGCATTTACTCCACCGGCCTCACTCCGTTCCCACGACTCTCGGCCCGCCCCTCTCGTCACAGTAGTCTACTCTCCCAGGAAACAGTCCTCCATAAAATGCGCTGCACACATCTGAATATTTGGGTTGAACTGTTCTGGAACAGTGTTGTAAATACAACTTAACCACTGATTTCTAGTCGTGTCCTCTTTTGGAAGGCCAAACAAAGTAGTTTCGCTTTCTCAACGAAACACACAGTGTCACACATGGCGAGCTTGAGTGAGGAATCAAGGATGATCAGAAGAAATGGACAGGACCTGAGTTAAATATATGAGTGTCACAGCAAAGGGTCTGAATACTTAGGACCATGTGATATTTCAGTTTTTCTTTTTTAATAAATCTGCAAAAATGTCAACAATTCTGTGTTTTTCTGTCAATATGGGGTGCTGTGTGTACATTAATGAGGAAAAAAATTAACTTAAATGATCTTAGCAAATGGCTGCAATATAACAAAGAGTGAAAAATTTAAGGGGGTCTGAATACTTTCCGTACCCACTGTATTTATGCACCAAGAGCTTGTAACACTCCAAAGAGAAAGGAACAATTGAAATCGCATCATATGACCCCTTTAAGAACAGTTCACGGTTCTTTGGGGACCCAAAAAGGTCCTTCTATGGAATCACTGCACAAAAAAATCCTTTTGGAATCTTAATTTTTTAACAGTGTATGGAAGTTGGAAACCTCACTGTTGCAAGTTTTACAAGAAAATACTATCTCTGTCTTTCTATTTAAAATTTTCATGTTTAATTCAATGTGTTGCTTGCTCAAAATTCATTTAGCAGTTTATAAGTGACTATTTTTAACTTTGATTTGGCAGATTCTGTAAAAGCATTACAGAAGGTTTGGAGGTTCGATCTCGAATTTTGAAGTATTTTGCATGTGGAATTTCTTGTGATTTGGTCTTGTTAACAAGAATACCTCAGCTTTTAACATAATTTTGTTTCGAAATCCTCTGTAACCGTTTTGGTGGTGCACAAGAAAAGTTGGTCTAGAAACAGTCGTTATTTTCAGTTTCTTTTGATTTTAGAAAATTGAGGCCCACTGCAAGAAGCCTTCATTGGTCCTCAAGACTTCCTACACAGCCACATGTGGTCTGTCAGTACTTTCCTATCACTTCCATTCTCTTTCCTCCCCTCTATCAAAGATAAAGTGTCATTTGACCTACTTTTTTACAAATACAACCGAATTCATCTTTTCTCTTTCTCATTCCCACTCTGATGGTTATAGTGATGGAGAGAGAGAGAGAGTGGGTGAGTGAGTGAGTGAGTGAGTGCTTATTACTTCTATCTCCACTATGTCAAATTCAGGGGATGTGGAAAAGGTGTTTTTTTATAATACCACCACACCTTTTCGCTAAGGGCTGGCTGTCCCTCTGTTTTTTTCGACTTCCCCTGTCAGCCCGATCCTCAAATCTCTTAAGTGTTGAAAAGGATAAGTCTGAGAGTATGCCTAGCGAACCTGAGAGACAAAAATGTTTGATAAGAGCGAGCGAAGTACATCTTTTTGTCTAAGGTCTTTATTGCCTGTTCAACCGAGTTCCACCAAGTTACAGTGGTCTGGAAATCATATCAACATGAAATGGCATTCGCAATACATTTTAGATCTGTAGTTTGATGTATTTCTAAATAAAAATAGATGTTCAACTAGGAAAAAAAAGTAGTACATGACTTGATTTGATCTATCAGGATGGTGAAAAATGAACATTTTATACCCAAATGTGAGTTTGCAATAGATTGTGAAGGACTTCTCCTAAAGCACCACAGCACCTGCTTTACATTACAGTACATACATTACAGAATTAGGTTGTGAATGGCATTTCATATTGATTTTAATCTTATTCAATCTCCAGGCAGTGTTATTTTTGTATTATTTATATACTATTGTAGTATTTATTAATATTTTGAATATTTATTTTATTTGCTTTTATTTTAAAGTTTCCAGTTTTCATTTAATTTTAGTTTAGATATTTGCTTTTGTAATTTGCATTACATATATATATATATATATATATATTTTTTTTTTAATCATTTCTGTTTAGCTTTATTTATATTTCAAGTTTTGTTTAAGTAATTTGAGTACTTCAGGTAATTTATCTCAGTTTCCAAAGTGACATTTTTCATCAAGTTTTTTTTTGTTTATGTTTTCATCTAATATTTACATTTTATTTGATTCCAGTTTTATTTTAATTAATAAAAAGTTTTTTTTAATTGCTTTAGTTAAAAATAAAAATAAAACGGTCTCTCTGTTATTGATTTGATTTTTAACAAGCCATTATGCACTGAACATTGTAATTGCAGATTTAGACCACTTTCCTCCTAAATTTAATCACAGATTATACTTGTATTTGTGTTTATGCGAGCAGAAGAGAGAAAATTAGTGTTCTCATCCTCAAGAGTCAGTAAAGAACAAAATAATGCGTGTTTGCTGAGAATTACATCACTGTTCAAGATCTAATTATGTCTGAAGAACATAAATCTGCAATATTGATATTTATTATGTGTGTGCATTTGTTTAAGGCAAACAGGTGATTTATCTCAATGTGTGAGTGTATCTTGCACCACCTCTCGCTCTCAGCTCCTCCAAGCTCCCTGACAGAATGTCATTAGAATCGTGGTTACGTGCATTCTTCATGAGAGATGCCTGCTGGAGCCATTAGCTAATTATTAGTGCATTAGTGCTAATTATTAGTGCACAAGGCCCAGTGTTAACTACACATAGAATGCTGTCTTGCAAGAGTTATATGAGACTTACATTTCTTATGTTTGTTGTTTTATATAAAACAGTGAATCTGTGTGCCGTCATGCATGTGTTTGATGGAAATCATCTGGACAGGCTAATGCACACTAAATATTACCTTCGGACAGGCGCCCGCTGTTTTCCCTTCAGCTCTGAAGACACCTGTATTGACCCCTGAAAGCTCTTTTAATTATGTGATGGTGGAAATTTTGTATCAAGCCTCGAGATTTGAGTTTTGAAGGGAAATGGCAGGAGCAAGATGGATGGTAGGAGGAAATATATCTCCCAATCAGGCTTCAGGTATCCACTGTACACACATAATTCATTTACATTTAGTCATTCAGCAGTCACTCTTATCCAAAGCGACTTACAAATGAGTAATGTCACAAGAAATTTATCATAAGCCACATTTAAAAATCAGCTAGAGCAAAAGTAAAAATACAGAAATGTGCAAGAGAAAACAAGTAAATTGTGCCTTTGATTTGTGGTTTCCATTGTGATGCTCATATAGATCATGTGTGCTTCCACACTTTCACCTCCAAATCTTTAGACCAATGTTGGTGGTAAAAGCATCTGCTAAATGAAAAGTTGTAAATGTACTTATAACAAATACAGTCTCTTTTTTTCATAGAGTAAGCCATGTAGGACAATCAAGTGCATCTAACACCAAATCAGCCCTGCAAGTGAAACTAGATTACCCATTACCGAAGATGAAGCTATCTACTCTCTTTTAGGAGTAACGCAATAATGTAACTCGTAACTTTTGAATGTAATGCTTCTGTCATTGCCTTCGACCTCTACTATTGTTCTTTTCACAAGCTCGAAAATGCAAGAACCGCTGAAAGACTAGATAGCGTAAATTCTGCTGGTGTCATATTTTCCCTTGGGTTTACGGTTCTCACTCTAGATACCTGTGAAGAGAAATCACTAACATCAAGCCAGAGGAAGAAGACAAAAGCAGCATCCTGCCCCAAAACAGGATAAATGTCTCCCAGAATTCCCATTTTCCCTCCTGGCCTCACAACAATTGGCCAGAGTTTGATAAATGACAAGCCTTCGGGACCAATGACACTTTTGTTGCTCTGGGATATTTTTATACCCAGTAGGGTTTTTAATGATAGATAGCCTCTGGTATGAAAGGCCTGCCTCTTTTTCTCCTTTTTGTCCTATTTGTCACAATCTAAAATTAGCTAATGTGATGGCAAATAACCAATATCTTGCTTCTGTCTCAATCTCTTTCAGTTATATAATTTTTTTGATGTCTAATTTTACAGAAAAAGACAGAGTCTTTTCAAGTTCTTTCCTTTTTTCTTAGTAGAATAGTACTGCAATGTATATTAGTATAAGAATCTCGAATGAGATCTACTTGGTATCTCAATTGTGTCTCCTTGTCAACTTTGAGATTAGATGGAGTGATGTTCAATGGATGGATGCTTCTCAGATGTTTCATATGATTATATCAACAATGTCTCAATCTGTGTTCAGATTCAGATCTCAATATGAACTTAAACATTTCTCATCAAATTATCGCCACACCAAAAGAAACATCTCAGACAATTTATAAACATATCTTAAAATCTCCTGTGACATGAAAGTGCAACCTCTGAGCATTAACATTATCTTTTGGGCTGTTGTGTTCAGTTTTCCATACCAAAGTTTCTCAGCTGAAGTTTTGATTGTGTTGGTGTCTGTGACCTCATCATTGGTAGATGATCACAGGCACATCCAACACACAGCAACCAGCAAAAAGCTAGTGCTTTGTTGGTGTTTACACCACGGAGTGTATCTGTTGACATTGATAAAGGACACACATGTGTGTATGTGTGTGAGGGAGGCAGAGAGGCTATAAAAGAGATGTGTGAAGAGTATGTGTGTGTAGACATGGATCAATACATACCATGTTTTTAGCCCTTGTCAGTTTCATGATGCAGCGTGTCCAACGAAGTTGAACCATTGTATCATCATGAGTGTGTGTGTGTGTGTGTGTGTGTGTGTGTGTGTGTGTCCGGAAGTCCTGTAAACCCCAGGCTCGTGATGCTCTCCATGCCATCACTGAAGCAGAACAGAGCACTGGGCGATGTTCCAGTTGTAGATCATTATCCCCTACGCCATACACAACTGATTCCTGCCAAGTGTACTTCCTTTTCACTGACTAATACACTCTACTAAGTAATCATGATGCCACCCTTTAGGCAAGAGAATCTTTCTTACCCTTTGTTTTTTGGCTCTTATTTATACTTTTATGCACTACTGTAAATGAGTACCAGCTTGGCTTGTCCTTCTCTGCAACAGACTATAGATCAACTTTCTTTTCACTTTGAGAATTTGTACATGCATATCAAAGGATTAGATGTTTAAAATAAATAAAATTAATTGAATTTAAATGTAATGAATACTGAACCAACACTGAACTGAAGGGAGCGGAATAAAGACAATATGGTATTTCTAAAGTTGCTTTATAGTAGAATTATTGAGATGGTCCTCACTGCAGAACACAAGATCCAGGGGGCGTGGTTGGATCCAGATCCAATTCCTCCCACCTTACATATACCTAAACCTACCCGTCTCCACCCCCTGATCCCTAAACCCACCCATCTCCACCCCCTAGATGTGGATCCAGCCACGCCCCTGGATCTTTGTTCTGCAGTCAGGGGCTACTGGAATTATTGACTGCCTCATTTTTAAAATTGATTCTGTTACTTATCTTTTCAATACTGTGAAGCTGCAGTGAAACTATCTCTATTGAATTAAATGCTATAAAAAATTAAGTTTGTTTAATATTTTTGTTTACTTTTCATTTATTACATCTAATTATTTTTTATTTAATATTTTTATTATTTTAATTTATTTTTAAATGTATTTTAATTTATTTTTTAATTTAATGAAATTCTTAAATTAAATTTTTTTTTTCATTAGTATTAAAATAAATGAAAATTAAGTACTAATTAAATAAATTAATAACAAATAATAAATGTTTGATTACCACAAAAATTATTTTGACTCGGCCCTGAATTTGTTAAAAAGGAAAAAATAAAAATTCCATTTGTTTCTACAAACTGAGTGACAAGTCAAAATGGTCACAGGATACTGTTATAGACAACATTAAGATGATTGATGACCTAGAATATTCCTTAGAAAGAAGGAAGGTTGCCATTTCCTTATCCAGACATTGAACTTGGGCTTCTTCTATACTTCCTCTCTCTCTTGTTCAATATTTCCTTGTCCTTTGTCATTCTCTCTGATCTTCCTCCTGCATTTCTTCTCGCTGCTCTGACGCCCTTCATATCGTTCCCCAGGAAACCCCTGTGGAGTTGCATCGGGCACATCTTATTTCCAACTTTACAAGTGCAGCTTCTGTTTTCATTTCAAGGTGGGTCCATCCTGATTGTTATCCGTGAGCCTCTTGTTTGTGGCTAGGATTTGAGTGCCTCAGGATGGCTTTCAGTGGCCATCCCTGTGTGAAAGCATACGGACAGCCTCAAATAACCGGCTTACAAAATAGCCCGTGGCTCGCTCTCAAGGGCCTGGGAATACACTTCCCTCTGTGAGGTTGAAGAGTTCAGCTGGAAATATTTTACAGCAGTAGGACAGGCAAGAGTGTCCAATTGCTCTCAAGGGAGCAGTAACAGGGACTACTTAAGCAGCCACGGACTTCTGCCCACCATAACAGTTAACAGAAGCCAAGATATCTCTACCAAACTGGCAAGACAAATCTATCTATCTATCTATCTATCTATCTATCTATCTATCTATCTATCTATCTATCTATCTATCTATCTATCTATCTATCTATCTGTCTATCTGTCTATCTATCTATCTATCTATCTATCTATCTATCTTCTATCTATCTATCTATCTGTCTGTCTGTCTGTCTGTCTGCTTATCTATCTATCTGTCTGTCTGTCTTTCTGCTTATCTATCTATCTGTCTGTCCGTCCATCTGTCCTGTCTATCTATCTATCTATCTATATATATATCCGTCTGTCCGTCTGTCCTATCTATCTATCTATCTATCTATCTATCTATCTATCTATCTATCTATCTATCTATCTATCTATCTATCTATCTATCTATCTATCTATCTGTCCGTCCTAAGTACTTAAAAAGTACTGTTTGTGTTTGTGTCATTCTGTCAATTCCTTATATGTGCAAACACACCTGGCAATAAAGTTCTTTCTGATTCAGATTTTTCACTTCATTTGCACAGCTAAAGTGCTAGTAGGAAAGTTTTGTTGCATTAACAACCGTAACTGGGGGCAGAACCTAGCAGAGGTTAATACTATAATATTGGAATGGCGGTTTTGGACAATTGTTATAAAAGTCACTTTCTACCAGGATCACAATTTCTATCAGTTTTATGTATCTTTTATCGCCCACTCCTAACTAAGCTCTCCTGTTGAGGTGCTCCAGCTTTGTTGTACCACACATGGAACTCAATGGCACCTGGTCCATGCACGGGAAACACTGGTCCCGGCAAAAAAGAGAAGAGATACTAGATTTATGGCTGTGTGACAAGGTGCAATAATCATCAAGTTCACCTCGTCGCATGCTGCCAGCAGGGTGCCGCTGTCGTGCTCCTCTTCTCGGCCACCTGTTCCTGTCATGAACCTGGAGGTGGGCTGGGCGACTGTGAATTTGGAGCAAGTAGGTCTTCTGTCCCAACACAACTCTTAATTTGTCAAAATTGCCAAAATCTGACAAAATTGCTCAATTTTTTGACAGTTCCTTTATCATTTTAGATGGTTCCACTTTCATGCACATATCTGCAGTCTGTTAATTGAGATTCGTTATTTCGTATTCTGTCATCCGGACTGTTTTGCAGAAAATATGAATCTTTTCCAGACATAGAGATGTGTATCTGTTTAGAATGTATTTTTAGATTTTATTGGACTCTTTTGCATCTTCCTTTATCTTTCTCCCTGTTGTATTTCTTCTTCCTCTCCCTTGTTAGGCTAGTTATGATCTCCCCAGGCAATCTGACCGCCTTTGAATGTTTTCAGTCCTTTCCTTTTAGATGCTAATAATAAATAGCCAGACTATGATCAATATGAGACAACCGGAGTCTAATTCAACTACTTGGCCACTGAGGGAGACTTTACTAGGAACTGATAAAAGGCCATCCTTTGTTCCAGAATGAATACAAAAAAAGAGAATAAGAAGCAGAAGAATCCTTTTTTCTTTTAAACCCATTCTGAAATGCAGATGTCCAGTTTCAGAAAACAGCAATCAAAAAAATGCCAAAATAAACATAACAAATCGGACCAGCATTCTTGAAATCTGTATGCACAGTGGCCACAGAACATATACTGAAAATGTATGAATGTCATTGCCTTAATGCACAAACCAAGTGACATTTATTATAAAGAAAGCTTAAGCAGTAAAAATCAAGTTTCTCAAACACTATTGAAACATCTATCTATCTATCTATCTATCTATCTATCTATCTATCTATCTATCTATCTATCTATCTATCTATCTATCTATCATTGCCTTAATGCACAAACCAAGTGACATTTATTATAAAGAAAGCTTAAGCAGTAAAAATCAAGTTTCTCAAACACTATTGAAACATCTATCTATCTATCTATCTATCTATCTATCTATCTATCTATCTATCTATCTATCTATCTATCTATCTATCTATCTATCTATCTATCTATCTATCTATCTATCTCTCTGTCTGTCTGTTAGGGTTGGGCCGATAGACGAGGCCATCTCGTCTGTAGAAGAATCAAATTACTTCTAAATACTGCCACTATTTAGTATGTTTGCAAAAAACATCCTTATTGTGTAATATTAATTAGCTGTCTGTTCTGTTAAAAAAGCAATTGGCAGGCTCCCTATTTACATATGCATTTACCCTTGATTTAAATAGCTCCTGTATCAACATCAGTACTTCTATAGCCAATCAGCAAATGGAAGTCTAGTGAAGCAGAAAGCGTGAGCTGGAATCCTTAACCACAGATGAAGTTGTATTTATTGGATTTGCCATTGGGCGATTCACTGATTTACATTAAGGTGGCCAAGCATGGCGTCTTCACTCTGATAATGACACTTCAATTATTGATTTTCCACTTATCGGATTATCACAGTCTCGAGGGTTTGTGACAAGGCCCACTGAGGGCTCATGGGAAAAGGGCATTGGACGTAAAGGCTGGCACCGTTTCAAAGGGCCATGGCGAATTGCGGCACACAGCCGGTGGGTCTTGTTGACTCTACGCCAATCTCGTATCATTTGGCGCGACAAGCAGGGCAAGGCTGTTTCTGCTTGGGTTGAGATAGAAAATGGGTGTGCATGTGTGAGAAGTAATAACGAGGGCTTCAGAGAGGACACAGATAGCGGCGTATCATGAAGGTCCATTACACATCCAGGGCAGCAAACATATGGGGCCTGGCTGAAGTAGCCAACTGTCTCCCGTCCTGTCTTTCTGCCATAAAAGCATCCATTCTTTTCCTTTTACACTCACTTTCACATATACAGCCTCCATGAGGTGAGGAGGGATTTGGGGAATTTACTGTGCTTAAATGTGTCAAATGGGGCACAGTGCAGATCCACTGTACTCTTGAGACCCCTATGAAGAGTATGTATGTGTTTATAAAGGCACGGCCCATCTGCAGCCTGTCGTTGGGGGGAGGGAATCAGGCGTGCATCTTCTCTCGCTCGCAGCTGCTCCAGACGAAATGATTGCAGCTGACGCATCACCATTTCCTCTGAAACAGGGTCTTCTGATATGAGGAAACAAACGGTTACTAACTGTTGTTTGGCTATTATTATTAATAGTCACCTTTTCAGACTGTTCTTCAACAAATCGTCTGTAAACGTTGCTGGCATGGAGGTACACCTTTAATTTAACCAAACTGAGAAGTCTCTACAAATTGACTAATTTTGTGTTTCACAAGTCGTTTCAGCTTTGTTTAAATTCGGATGTGGTTGAAAGTGAGATGTCCGAGTGGCTGAGTTATTTACTTAGTAATTAGTCTGTCCATTTCTGTCCATTTTCCTCTCAGGTCATTTGCGGATCAGTTGTGAACATGATAGGTGGGAATTATCTCATTCACTGGGTAATAAGCCAATTTTGTCCCATCATGTGACATTTCAACTGTATTTTGCTATTCTTCCCCTCACGTTCACACTACAGGACCTCAATTAGAACACCGTGAGCTCAAGAGAGACAAAAGCTTTTGGAAGGTGTCAGTTTAGAAAAATACGTATTAATTGATTTCTTATTTCAGTGTATACATAACCGTTTAAAACTTTGGGGATGGTAGGTTTAAAAAAAAAAAAAGATTTTATTTTATTTATAAAAAAAAAAAAAAAGTTTTCTTTAAAGTCTTTCATGCTCACCAAGGCTTTATTAACTGTAAAACAGTAATACTGTAAAATATTATTGCAATTTGATATTTATCTATTTTAATATATTTTAAATGTAATTTGTCCTGTGATGCAAAGCTGAATTTTCAGCATCATTACTCCAGTCTTCAGTGTCACATGATCCTTCAGAAATCATTCTAATATGGTGATTTGCTGCTTAAAAAACATTTATTATTATCAATGTTGGAAACCATTGTGCTGCTTATCATATTTGTGGAAACGTGATACATTTTTTTCAGTAATCTATGATGAATAAAATGTTCAAAAGAACAGCATTTATTTGAATTAGAAATCTTTTTTTACATTATAAATGTCTTTACTGTAAATTTTGATCAATTTAATGCAAACTTGCTGAATAAAAGCATTAATCATACTTACCCCAAATTTTTTATTTATATTTGTTTTGTTTTTTTGTTCTGTCTGAATATTTTAATGGATTCTCAAAGCGATCAGGCCTCCACACCTATTGAAGCTCTTTCCTCGCTTCCTTTTTATTCCTCTCTGTGTTTTCCCTATCTACGCACGAGCTTTTCCACAGTATGTTTCGGATTACTGCCCTTGCTTGGCTTAATGGTAAATAAGTGCTTTATTGTTCCCGGGATAAAACTGCCAGGAAGAAATGAGGAATGCCGTGCCTTTATCAGACCGAGCAGCAGAGGGCCCAAAGAACAGGGACCTGCCATAATTGCATATTAAAGTGACAACTAGCAGAGTTTTTGCTATTTGTCATGTGGGGGATCATATTATGATGACGGGAATGTGACATTTAGTGCAAAGAGCTCCCAGTGGAAATACTCAGAGGGAATAATGACTTTCACCGGCAAGTCCTCTCGGTACTTTGCAGCCACACGCAGAAGAATCCTCTTCGAGAAAATGAGTTGAAATTGATGCACAAGGGCCAGGCGTCTCTAAGATTGATGTGAATTGCACAGCATTCTAAAACTGCTTCTCAGATGTTTGAACCGATAAATCTTCCAATCAAGGGCATTTAGACGTAAATGAATTCACATAACATCTCTTCACATTAACGCAGGTGTGACAGCTGTCAACCAAGCGGCACTGAAGCGATACCTTATCGGGTTGCCTTGTGTGGCCCCTATAAAGATGTTTTACAGACTGTTGCGCTGTCCTAGAAAAACAGTAATGGATCTGCCTCGACTTTGGTCTCAAAAACCGTGTACTGGTTATTGGTTGATGTGAACAGCATTAAATCAACAGTAGTGTAGCTGTGATTCTGTGAGGACTCTATTTTGTTGATGGCATGTTTACTGATAGCTAAGAACGACTCTCATATTGCTATCGATTTTAGTAAAGGAGTGCTGCGTTTTACTCCAGAAGCCATTTTCGTTCTGCAGTAAGTATTGAGAGAAATCTTCATCGCCATTGATTTGTGTTTATCTGCATCTACCATATTTGCAGGAAAAATAATTATCATTCAAATAGTGTTGCCCTTGAGAATGTGCATAACAAGTTGTATATCATGGTCAGGTATTTCTCAAAATATTCAACTTATAATAATATTTTGATTCATCCCAGAACTCATTAATACATGAAATGTAAGTGCCTCCAATGCATTGGGACTCCAGGAGGTAATTGAAATCTGGTAATATCAGTGAAGCAATTTGGAGGCTACGTGTTTTTAATCTGTTCTCCAGCAAGAGCTGCGGCTGCATCGCATTCTTCATGATGTAAACATTAATTTCCATTTAAAATTATCGTGCGAAGTCCCACCGCAAGATTGTGCCAATCACAGCTGTGTTTGTAGTGTTGTCATGCTCATGCGGGCTGATTTGTCAAGAGTGTTTTGTGCATCCAGCAGTCCACCTGGAATAAAACGTGTTGAATTATTTATCATAGAACCATTACATCCGATTTCACATTAGCTCAGCTTAAGACAGTGTAATCTACTGAAGCGGCCGATGATGTGATTGAGGACACTCGTATTGACTGTGGTAGTAGGGCTGATTGCCTGCTTGTAGGTTCGGTCTAAATTACCTCTCAGTTCAAAGGCCTCACTTTGCCCGAACATATATATTGGCAATCATCAACGGTAGGGAATATATAGATGTCTACTCGGAATACCTGATGAAAAATGCACGTGGGCCGAGAGGGTTGAATATGAAATGCAATCAGGCGAGATCACTACCGGCCCGCTGTTTAGGGGGCCTTCACTAGATTGGATCAGTGTGTGGAATTGATTGGCCTCATCCCAGGGCTCAAGGTTGTGTTGATTGATAGATGCGATGCGCTTGGGTCTTGTGGTCATGTCTTAGATAATACTGGTGATGAATGGGGTGTTATGGCAATGGATTCCTCTGCCCACCTGGCAGATTATGCATGGTGATTTAGCACAGCCAGGCAGAAAGGTGTCTGGAAAAATTGGGACTGATTTTGACCTACGTATGTGAGGTTTTAACCTAGCCCTTACATATGCACATAGCTTGACATAAGTACACCATCCGAATCCAAAAAGCCTGGTTCTGCATTGGCGGTCATTCAGAAGTTCTGATGAAATAAAATTTTTGCAAGCAACATATATTATAGTAGATATACTCAATTTTATGCATGTCACAGCTCAGAATAGTCCCTAGTGAAAGGACCTGCATATGCGCACAACTTGTGGAATGTTTCTAAGGTCTTTCAGTCACCGAATCATGAACAGTGCTATAATTTCTGTGAAAATGCTATTGCATAACTAGAGTTTTGATTGATAACCAAGCTTTCACCTTTGTTAAGACTAAAACCTTTTACCTGACATGAATGATTAGAACTCTTTTTGTGGAAATTTTGAAAGAACTCTGAATTAATTACTGTAATTTATCCAAAAAAAAAGCCACCGTTGGGTCTTTATTATCTTAACGTCTCTAGGTTATGTATGTAAACATGGTTCCCCGAGGGAACGAGACGCTGCATCGAAGTCGCTTTGGGAACGCCTCTGCGTGATCGCGTTCTGAAGCACGTGTCAAATCAGCCCAATGGAGTAGCGAGACGTCACGAGCGGGGTGACATAAGCACCAGAAAGTATAAAAGCACATCCGGCAGAGCGCAAACCAGCTTCGATGAAGTAGCGCCTGCAGGGATGCCGGGAGTATGGCAAAGAAGTTTAATTTAGTTAAAGTTCAAGTAAAATCGAACGGTGGTAAAAAAATGGTACTTTGATTTTATGCAAATTACCGTAGCTCAAATTTCATAAATGTGGTCCAGTATTAAGAGATGCTCTCTCGTTGAGAGATGCTTGCCAAAACACACACACACACACACACACACACACACAAAGCAAACCCAAAGTACAGCACTTATAACCGGCATCAGCCGTCAACAGCAGGATTCCTCCTGAATTGTTACCCACAGAGTGATCATTATTTCAGCTAGAATTGCTAACGACTAGTACAGAAGCCTTGATTCTCCTCTGTTCCTTAAGATAGTGTGGTAGAGCCTCCGCCTCACTACACAAACATTGTCCCACTTAAGCAGAAATAACAGAAAGCTTTGTTCTCTTTCTGCAAGCCTTGTTAGCATGTGGTCACTGGACTTGAGAGAAATGCTAGCATCTGTTTGGCTGTAGCTGTGCCATGTGTGACTTAGCATGGCCAAAAACACCTTTAGTGGTGCTCTTTACCCCTGATAAGCTTTGTCTGGGATTCAAGCCTGTCTGCCCATATGGCACTTGGAAGTAAAAAAAGGAGAAATAACTAACATCTAACAGTTTCTCACTGCTGCTTTTGGAAAAAGACAAGATTAAACCCTTTAATCACTACAGAGACATCAGTAATGGTTCTTAGTCTTTATTAGGAGCTGTTATTATTCATTTCAGATAGCAATAGATTAGATAAATTGGCTTTTTACAAAGTACTAGAACATCGTTTGACCAATAATTCAACATCCCCTCTTTATTTCTATGTAGAGTGCGTTTTCATTTAGACTGATATGCAATATATCAACATTTTTAATGTCAAATTAGGTTTATGTGAGTGCTAGCTGTGTTAAATGAATATTTCAGCACTGTTAAGCCTATTTAATATATCTCATTTATTAGAAATATGCTAAAATTAGGTTAAAAATTAAATTAAAAAGCCATCCATATGCTATTGTGTGTGTTGGTGTCTATTCAAATGTATGAATATCTATGAATAATAATGAGATGACTAAAAGAAACGATTTTAAGGTAGACTGGGCAATAATGTAATTGCTGTGCCACTAGTGAAATTGCAGAAATAATGTTTTCAAGTAGGTTTTTCAAACACTTCTTGCACCCCTTCTGCCATTGTTATACCAAACTGACTGTCCCATCTCAAACTAGCACCAGTGGTTCAAAAAGATATATATTTTATGTCCGTGTAGTTGTCTGTGCAGATTAAATTCTGACACAAAGAATCATTCAAACAGAACTGAATCTTTGACTCCGACAGTAAAAGTAAGTTTAAGGCCTGACAAACCTGCATTACAGTTAGAACCACTCGAGTTCCCAGGTGTACCCAGCATGATGGCGGATCTAAAGCTTCTCTTTGCAGATGATTTAGCATTGCTGTCGCTGCTAGAGCAAGCACTGCGGGACAGTTTCAAGTCCTGTATTTGCTCTGCAAGACCTGATTGTCCCAGTATAATTTGGGGAAACTTTAGAAACCCAGAACCAGGTAAAAACTTCACAAACACCATTTGATTGTTTGTTAATGCCTTAAATAGTTTACATACTGTTCATAATTTAAATATGTGTGCTTTAGATTGCATATTTGATGTAACTTTAATTATTTTAATATATAGACTTCTGTTCAAAGGTTTTGTTTGTTTTTTTGAAAGAAATTAATGCTTTTATTTAGCAAGGATGCACAAATTTGATCAAAAGTGACAGTAAATATATCTTTTAAACTTTCTATTCATCATTGAATCCTGAAAAACACTGCTTCATGGTTTCCACAAAAATATTAAGCAGCATAACCGTTTTCAACATTGATAATAATAAGAAATGTTTCTTGAGCAGCAAATCAGCGTATTAGAATGATTTCTGAAGGATCATGTGACACTGAAGACTGGAGTAATGATGCTGAAAATTCAGCTTTGCGTCACAGGAATAAATTACATTTTAAAATATAGTCAAATAGGAAACAGCTATTTTAAATTAATATAATGTTTCACATTATTTTTGTTGTTACTGCATTTTAATCAAATATCTGCAGCCTTTGTGAGCATAAGAGACTTACTAACCCCAAACGTTTGAATAGTAGTGTTTGATTGGTTATAATTTTAAAGACATCGATTTTTAGTGCAAATGGACATAGGGCCATATTTTAACGATCTAAGCGCATGGTCTAAAGCGCACGGCGCAAGTGCACTTAAGGCGTGTCTGAATCCACTTTTACTAGTTTAACGATGGGAAAAACGCATGGCTAATCTCTTAATGAATCATGGGTGTGTTTTGGGCGTAACGTGCAATAAACCAATCAGAGTCTAATCTCCCATTCCCTTTAAAGTCCAGTTGCGCTCGCGCCATGGCGGATTCGCTATTTACATGGCGGAATTTGCAAGAGCAAAGACTGAACGCTTCTCCAGAGAGGAAAGGTTCTGCTCGTGCGTGAGGTTAAAGCGTGCGAGCAGGCCATCTACTGGGCACAATAATAATATTTTACATTGTAATCCTTTTGTTTTTAATATTAGGCATGCTTGTGTGTAATAAGCAGAGTGTATGTGCGTTGTTCATCCGCCTATAGGCACATATTACTAGCGCACTCTTTAATTAACAAAAAAGAATATTGCTCCATTGACTTTAGACCAGGTTTCAGTCTATTTCAGTTGCCTCAAAATAGCAACACGCCAACAATGCACCTGAACACACCTCATTTTCAGACCAACACGCCCATGGGCGCGCAAATGCATTTGCTATTTAAACAACGTGGCGCAGGACGTGAAAATGATAACTGCGTCGGGCTGAAACTAGCAAAAAACACTTGCATTGCGCCGGGTGTATGATAGGGCCCATAGTCTCTTATCATTGTCATCTTATGAAGCTGTATTTCTAAAGCACAGGAGAGTCATTTATTAAGCTTCTGCACTGTAAGTAAGTTCAACATTATCCTGTGATACAGTGTGAGGCATGCAAGTGCTCTATTGTCAAGGCTGTTATCCGTCATTTCAAGCTAGGATTTATGAGGTATTCTGCTGGAATTCTACATTTTATTAAAGACCACTAATGTCTAAATGAACAGAAAGATCACATCTAGGGTTTCAGAGTAGCTATGCCAATGATGTGCAAAGCTACTTATTTTTGAAATTATTGCATCCCCTTATTCATGAAAAAATGAAGTTGTTAAACTGGCTTTCCACAAAATACGAAGTAAGTGTCACCCCTTTATTTATACGTAAAGTGTATTTGTAGCACACATTTTTTAAAGTTTGAATTTAGGCTGATAAGTGCAATATCAAATTTTCAGTGTCAAACTAAGTCACTGTTAAGCATATTATAATAAATCAAAATTTATTTCAAATATGCTTAAATTACTCCATCAATTTTTGTTGTCTGTGTAGGTTCACAAAATCCTCTGTGAACCTACACAGAGGATTTTGTATTTCTTTGAAGTCATGCATACATTTTTTATATATGTTGATATTGTATGTATTCATAGTGTAAATGTATTTGTTAGACACAAAGCCAAGCTTTAGTGTCTGAAACCTCATTAACCATGGTAAAATCATTCTAACGCCTCATGGTTTATTATGAAATGATTGCAACACATGATATAAGATGGCAATGTTCATTGAATAGCTATGATTATTAATTATATAAAATTATGATAAACAATTTTTGACCAAGAAATATGCAGTAGTTTATTATCTGATCAGTATGTGAAATTGCTGATTGATTTAAAGTATTATCATTATCTGTGACTCATCCAATCAGATTTTCTTGTAAAGTAATGGCCAATCTTTGCCAGCAATCACTGCCATCTGGCTTTCCTGAGCATGTCCTGGGAGTGGTGGTGCGCACTGGGGCATTATCCCTCAGGCTGTGAGCGCCTCAGGTGCTCAGAGGGTCCAGTGTCATCCTGGGAATTCAGAGGTGTGTGGAAGTGTCTGTGTATGTGCATGATTAGGTAAGCCAACAGAGGGGTAATGTATAACATAATTTCCCTGGGGAAATGAATAGAGTGCAAAGCAATATGCTGCACAGCACAGGCATGCTAAATGAAATATGCATTAATTAATGCATGCGGTGCCAGGGATTCCGTCCAGGGGGAGGAGGTGGGGGCAGCGTGTATGGCATGAGTGGCATCGTTCCAGCCAGACACTGACAATTAATAAAGAGAACTTGCTGGGGGCGTAACTTTTAACGGGAGCAGAGCTGAAAAGGCCAAAAGCTTGACCCTGTGTAACTGAAGAAATGCAGACTAAGTGGACCTGCAGAGACATTATTTTCCTTAATCAGTTTTTTGGCCTTAACATCCTTAATGCAAGCTAAATTTACTGGAGAAGTAAAATTATGCTCAATTAAGTATATTTCTCATACCCCATTGGCAGTGTTTCTCATTTTTCTTGTTCTTGCCTCATTAGAAAAAAAAATAGTTGCTGAATTTTATAGCAACTATTACTCCAGTCTTCAGTGTCACATGGTCCTTCATAAATCATTCTAATATGCTGATTTACTGCTTAAAGGGGTGGTTGATTGCGATTTCACTTTTTTAACATTAGTTAGTGTGTAATGTTGCTGTTTGAGCATAAACAATATCTGCAAAGTTACGAAGCTGAAAGTTCAATGTAAACGAAGATATCACCTTTTAAAAGTTACAACAAGTTACTTCCCAGGTTTGTGATGTAACAAACCCAGATAAACCCCGCCCTCGGGAAGAGGCAGCAAAGGGGGCGAGGCCATGCTGCGCTGCTTTAGAGAAGAGGAAGAGAAAACGTGGTGCACGTAAAAATGTATTCATATGTGAATCGCGATTCTGTCTTCTAACGATTCTAATGGATTCACAAGTTTCAAAATCAATGTTCAAAAGCAGCAGTTCTCCAACAATGAGCTGTTCCAATTACACACTTATTTTCACATAGCTATGAGAAGCGTTAAACATGGACGTGCATGCAGTTGCTATACTGTATTAAAGCTTTAATCAAGATAAAACCGTATATTAAAAGCTAACATAAGCAGTAGCATTTACAAATAACAGCATATCTAAAAGTATGAGACAACAACAAACAAAAAACATTGGCTTACCAATAAAAGCCATGCTTGCACAGGTTCTGCACGATCCTTTTCAATAATATCCTCTGCTTCTCAATCGGGCTCAAACTGATAAGCGATATTAACGAAGCCGTTGTTTACAATACAACCGGAGCACATGGGGCGGGATGTTTAGACGCGCACTAGAGGCGGTTTAGCCAATCACAACAGACTGGGCTCCAATCAGAGTCCATCGCTTATTTCTGAGGGCGGAGCTTCATAAAATAGGAAATGATCAGCCCATTTCTCAGAGAAGGGACAGAGCGGTGTGGAATAAAGGTAAATTATGTGAAAATAATTTTTTCAAAAATGTTTCGAATTTTTTTTACAACCGAAGCATTAACACATGTTAAACTGCACCCCCATAAACACAATCAAGCCCCCCCAAAAAATCAGTGAACCACCCCTTTAAGAAACTGTTTTTTTTTACTATTATCAATGTTGAAAACAGTTGTGCTGCTTAATATTTTTGTGGAAACTGTGACTTTTAAACAATTTATTTTATTAATAGAAAGTTCAAAAGAATAGGATTGTTTTGTTTTGTCTTTTATATTTGGCAAGTTACAATTGCTGAATAAAAAATATAATATTATTTAACAAAAATCTTACTGACCCCAAACTTTTGAACTGAGCAAATAGTTTTTTAAGCATAAATCTCACTAAAATGAAAGTATTTTCTAAATTTTTCCCCCCAAAAATGATTATTTTAAAGAATCTTTACACCACTCTTTTCAATGTGCATGTCGGTCAAGCTACAAGACTTTATTTTATAGGAATATAATTATTTTATACTTTATAGGAATATTGTGGATGAGTTGTATAACCGGTCAAACAACAGAAAAAAAAAGAGAGAGGAGTGGTGTGTAAATATGAGTAAGTGTGCTCAGTTTTGGGCAGGTGCCTGAACTGTAAGTACTGGCCATTGCATTCTCAATCCTCCATAAATGTATCAGCCACTGAATGTATGAGTGTGTTTGCAGGCTTAGGGAGCGTGGGGGAGTAACACACACTGAGAGATTAAAACGGTGAGTTTTATAAATGGGGTGCTCACAGAGGGGTGCAGGGGTCATTAATAACCACCGGCTGATGACATGGAGAGAGAGATAGAGAGAGAGAGAGAGAGAGACAGACAGAGAGGTGCTAGTAATTGTGATGTGAGGGTACCTTCCTGCTGGTCACCATGGAGAAAGTCCCATTATTTGTCATTTTCTTCTCGTCTCTTTTTTATTCTCGTTTGCTTTGGCTCTCGCAGGATTTGCTTTGTAAATATGTTTCCCTTATGCATGCATATGTCTCCTTTTTTGATTGCTTTCTCAGCCACAGTAACATTTTATTGCTCACAGGTTGCTCTTTCATAGCTCAGGAGTTTTATTGAGTTCACAATTATGTTTTATTACAGTACTTGGAAGGCAGTAGAGATATTCCTCAAACAATCTGGTTAGTTTGTTCTAAACTTCTAACCTTAAGTGTGAAACTTCTGCAGCTAATTGAGCCTGAATCACTTGGCATTTGCACTACATTTTGAAACTTTAGGATACATTTTTGTTCTGGTAAATGTTATGAATTTTGAAAATCTCCCATTGACATCATTCATATTGTTGAATGAACACATTCATACTGTAGATGAGCTGTAAAATGTAACTGGCAATCATTATGTCATTGTGATATTTCTATACCGAATTGTAATTGGTTTTCTTTCTAACACCGATTTGCATACTGAATCGTGATTAGCTTAACAATCTTGTATTATGACGAGGTTTTGCTTCATATAGATCCAAAACCTGAAACTTGCCTAAAAAACCTAAACACTGTTATTTTACCACCATGCAAGTATTTTTTTTTTCCTTCAGGAAATACAAATGTAGTTTAATTATACGCAATTTAATTATATAGAGTTTAGACATTAAGACAAATAAATATAGACATAAATTAGATTATTAGATGAACAGTAAGAGTGTAGAGCTATAAAGTAAATGAGCAATATCACTCTCGTACTCGAGCGATACCGGCTCTATATCAGCATGGCTGTGATTAGGCCAGAGGCACGAGAT
>NW_015505672.1:27973-41902 GCF_001515645.1 Sinocyclocheilus grahami
GCCACGGATTCAAAGCTCAAGTTGACAGTTAAACATACGTCACTTTTAGAATTCGTATCAAGGGCATGTGCTGCTTCAGTTAGGTTATTAGTGAGAAATAATGAGGTTATAAGAGAGAAACAATGCGGCAAGACGTGCATCCAAATGAGAGAGAGAGAGACTGCGAAGCTAGATGTTTCTTCTTATATTAACTAACGTACTCTACGATTAGCTCAGTGAATAATTAACAAAAAACATAGACCCGGCTAGAACAAGCGGAGTGATACAAAATTGTGAAAGGGCATTCCTGTAGCGATACCAGTACAATATCTCACGGTTCTCAACCAATCAGATTTGAGAACCAGAACGAACTGTTGTATAAATGGGAATAGCAGTTCAGATTATTTTGTGATTGAAGGATGTGACGAGAATTGTTTGGGTCCCACTTTATATTAGGTGACCTTAACTTCTATGTACTTACATTGAAATGAATAATTTGATACAGTGCATTATTGTGTACATTCATGTTTTTACATTGTACTTGTATTTTAAAAAATACCTGCATGTAATTACATTGGTAATTCATTTCTGTAATTACATTTATAATTACACTGTTTACTCATCCCTTGCATCTTAACCCACCCTTAAACCTACCCATACCACCAAACCTGTCCCTACGTTACCAGTATCCCACCTTAACAGCAGCAAAAGTGTTTTGGGTTACACTTTATTTTAAGGTGTCCTTGTTACAGTGTAATTATACATTTAAGTACGGAGTAATATTAATTAACTACATGTACTTACTATAGGGTTAGGATAATTTAGGTTTAGGATTAGGGTTACATGCATGTAATTATAATAGTAAGTACATGTAACGTGTAACAAGGACACCTTAAAATTAAGTGTTACCGTTTTTTGCAGTACAATATGAACACAATAAGTACATTGTACTTATTTTTTGATGTAAGTACATATTAGTTAAGGGCACCTAATATAAAGTGGGACCAATGTTTGAGTTCATACTGAGATCTCTTTTGACTTTTGATTGCAGACTTTGGTATCTTGGCAAATATGAACGCAGTTTGAGACGTTGTTGAGATCTCTTATGAAATTCCACAAGAGAGACAAAGCAGATGATTACTGAGGTTTTTTTTTTCTCAGGAGGAAGTAGAGACTTCACAATTTGCTGGCTATTTAATCTCTTTTAGTCTATGAGCAACAACTGAGATGTCTTTTGTGATTTATCTTTCCACTGGGCAGCACTTTCCTATCATTACTCTTCATTTCTGTCTCAGACACATTTGGACGTACAATAATTTTCATCATTCATTATCTTTTTTTTCCCCTCTTCCATTCCTGTTTTCTTTATCTCTACTTCAAGCCTATGTGGTGTCAGAGCTCAGATTTATTGTATGCTAATCTGTGTTAAGTAATATTTATTCTGACAGTCACTTCACTCTCTCATGTCCTCTCACAGTCTCACCCTGATGCAATTTTAAACCAAAATCCTCTGTGCCTTATTAGCCCATTTATACACATTTGCATCACGGTGTCAGAGGGTGAGAGATGTGGGAGAAAGAAAAGTTTTAGATTTATTCTGGGAGAAACCATTTGCACAGGTTATTAAATAAATCTATGGGTTAAATTAGGATGTTGGAGGTGGGAAAACCCATTTATCTGGTTTGGATCTTGGTGGTTGACAAACAGCTTACCTCAGAATATATATATATATATACATACATACATACTGTATATTGGTCAAATGTTTGCAATACTTATGACTTTTTTATGTTTTTGAAAGAAAGAAGTCCCTTATGTTCACCAAGGCTGCATTTATTTGATCACAAATACAGTAAAAACGTTTCTGCTGCTCAATATTTTTGTATAATCTGTGATACACTACCATTCAAATGTTTGGGGTACATATATGAAAAAAAAAATGTAAACAAAAATGAAAGCCTTTATTTTAGCAACACATACGTGACAGTAAAGTTTTTTATTTGAAATAAATCCTGTTCTTTTGAGCTGGTTTCCACAAAAATATCTTCTATTTCTAATATTGATAATAATAAGAACCATTATTTATAATTTAGATGATTATTGATAACAATTGAGCACCAAAGAAACATATTAGAATGATTTCTGAATGATCATATGATACTGAAGACTGAAGTAATGGCTACTAAATATTTAGCTTTGCCATTACAGGAAAAAAATTTAAATAAAAAAAAATTAAATTATATATATATATATATATATATATAATATGTTTGTATATATTCATCTTGTATGGTCCTATTTTCATCATAGATTTAAAATGAATACAATTACTATATGTTTTTAAAAATCTCTTGAAGCCACACTGAATTCAGTATTCTAATATAGATACGAACTCTTCTTGAATCTTCACTATCTCTCAGTGAATCCTGGGCCTGTGCACAGTAACCTCTCAGTGTGGCAGAGGCAGTGTGCTAGTCTAGTTAGCATGCAGGTCTTGGCATCCCCATGGTTCATGAAACCCCTCTCTGCCTCTGACAAGACAGAAGACCCCCAGGGGCCCTCCATCCACACCACACTCTCCCCACAGACTCACATCAGCTGAATAATAGCAAGGTCTGTGCAAATGAGTGTGTCCAGTACGACCTAATTGATATGCTGCTGGTCAGCATTGGACCTTTCATGTGAGAGTGAATGAATAATATCGTGTTGATATAGCTAATGGATTCATAGACAGAGGGATGGCCTCAGGTAGAGGTGCTAATGACAGGTGACGGCTGTAATCTGGGACTGAACTCCAGGGCGTAATCTGGATCGATTCTCTGTTTGGTATGATGTTCGTGTAGTTAATGTAGGGCATGTGGGGAATATTAACCTACTAGAATTTTTCTCAATTCAGTTCTAAATTCTGTTTATTGTCCTTTGTTAGCATAACAAAAAACTGTACTTTTATAAATAAGATGTATTTTTGAATCCCAGTGCTAAAGCAGTTGCCATTTTATTTTATTTTATTTATTATATTTATTGATATAATAAATAATACAATATTATAAACATGCCTGAATGATATACTTTTTCAAGTGTTTATTTTATTTTTTTATTTTAAATTCCCTTACATTTTGTACAAACAATTAAGTGATAATGATTTTTAAGCTCTTTTGGGCCATTTTTCAAATGTACTTTACAGATTGTTTTAAATTATTATTATTTTAGTATATTTATTTTCATTTAACGTATGTTTTATTTCAAGTAACAAAAATCTTTAAAAATAATTGTAAGTTCTAGTTACCCATAACAACCATGCATCAAATTCTATTGGAATCAATTGTGAGCTGCTGCTTTGTGACATGTGTACTGTGCAGATTTTCAGCCTATGTAGAGATCAGGTTTTTTTTTTTTAATGAGATTCCATGTTAGTTGCCTTAAAGTCAGCTGCCTAAGCAGGCAGCTCCCTAGGTTTTGGAACAGAGCTTGTGTGTGGTTTCAGGATATTGGACAGAAAAACAGTGAGTTTGCAGCTTGTGCGTTTAGTGTTTCAACACGGACCTAAATGTCTGCCAACATCGCTGGTCTGTGTGTGTTTTTTGCGAGAGGTGTTTATGTGTGTGATGGTGATGCAGAAAGCACTGTGTTATCTACACACAGACAGAGAGAAGTATTAGTGAAGGATTTTGGAAGTCTGTGTGTGTGTCCGTAGACTGCCTGCGAGCGGCCTTCACTACAGAGATGGATTAGAGCGCAGTAATACTACAGCCCAGATAAGTAGGAGCCGAGGAGTTAGCACTTCAAACACTCGCAGCCACTTTATTTGTCTGTGTGAATATTTATTTATTTAGTTTGTATTCTGTAGCCTCTTGATGCACTGCTCTCTAAGTTCCAGGCACTTCAAAGTATATGCCGCATATATGCATTGACATACATAGCTTTTCCACAGAATCTCCATCTCATAGCAATACAGTAGTTCTGTTTCCAAAACATATGAGCTGCCTACCTAGCAGCATTATAAGGCATCGCAGGTGAGCTACAGACACAAAGGCTGCAGAGAGAGTATAAAGGAGATGATACAGACCACTTGTAGAAAAATAAGAGGGAAAAGTCATAAGACTCAATATGGCGACTGTAGGAATGTAAGTTATGACTTTCAGTTAAAGGAACCCTTGTTTACTTAGACTAAAAAAAAAAATCTGCCTGTTTCAACTTAATTAAAAAAATTTTTTTTTGTTATGACTTTCAGTTAAAGGAACCCTTGTTTACTTAGACTAAAAAAAAAAATCTGCCTGTTTCAACTTAATTTAAATTTTTTTTTTTAAAAGTATAATCAACTTGGTTATATAAGTCACTTAAACTTAAATTGCAAAAAAAAATGCAACCCATACATTGTGGCAAAATTAATTCTAGATTGTATTCAAGTCTGTAAAATGTTGATATTAAGCATACTTGCAAAAAGGATACTTTATTCCCGATATGTTTAGAGTAATGCATTTTGTGAGTTGGATATACTGTATAGTACATTCCACTTTATATACAGTTCACTCACATGACACAATATATATTATATATACTGTAGCAGATCTCTTCTGTGTGATTGTTTAAATCTTTGCAATGTAAATGTAAACTGTATTAATGCACAGCTCAATATATAAATTTGGATATATATTATATTATAACTTTATCAGCATACATAGAGTACACTCATGTGAACCTCTCTCTCTCTCTCTCTCTATATATATATATATGTGTGTGTGTGTGTGTGTGTGTGTGTGTGTGTGAATAAATTCTTATACTAAATAGCAAAACTAAACTTTTTTTATTTTATTGCGAAGTGTAACTATATTATCTCTGAAGTTGGATATATGAGTGTCCAAATTTATTCGCATACATACAGTACACTCACATAGTTATATGTTATATAGCAAATTTCAACTGCTTGATTGCTTGTATCGTCACAAAATATATTATTGCCCAGTTCTAATGTGCAAAATGAAACTATAAGACGTGAATATATAATAAATATTAACATCATAATTTTTCTGTAAAGCTGCTTTGAAATAATGTGTATTCTGAAAATATATAAATAAATTTGGTTTGACAAGCATCATGCTAATCAAGGTCTTGGCAGCAATTGTGAGTAAAGTTTTATTGTGTGCTTCACATAAGCAGCACTGTTTGTGCAGCAACTGAACCTTTGTAGTTTGTTCCAAATTGGTCACTTAGGCCCAAAACATACACTATGCAAATGCATGAACACAAAGGCTTATAGCTATCAAACACACAAGTTTGTGTTGTATTATATAGTGAACATTAATGTAAACTGCCATCTCCTACAGTCAGATTTCTATTACTGGTCTGCATTTCTGACCTTATGAGGCTCCAGTTAGGATGTGGCCTGTGTAGACAGTATACAGTAAGGCAGCTCAATAGATTTTGGAATAGAGATTTGTGTGTGTGTGTTTTACATCGCCCTGAGTCCAGAGTTGTTTTTGGAGCAGAATTTTGAATTTTATGCACAGGTGTCCTCAGCATGCCGTCTTTGAACAGCGCCGGGTTTGTGAATTCAGTCTAGCGAGAGACGCCTCCTGAGATTTTCACTGTCTCCCTCTCTTGTCGTCCGTTTCCCGTGCATTGCTTTTATTTGTCCAGACCTGAATGTGTTTCTTCTGAAAGAGGGTTTGAAGAGCCTTCACTCCTCTCATGCTGTTCTTACTGCGCTTGTATGTTTACAGCGTTCCTCCTCTGCATTTCTCTTGTTCCCTGCTCTTCCACAGTGCAATGTTTTGATTAAAGCATTCTGTGAGGGCATCCAATGGAAACATTTCTAACACCGATGCACAACTATAAAAAATAGAAGGGGAATTCGTTTTTAGACGAGAGAAGAAAAAGCGGGAATTGTTGTTCCTCACCCTGGCAAAGAGAATCAAGGTTACACTTTATTTCGATAGTCCACTTTAGACATTCTACTAACTATAAGTAACTTTGTAACTGCATGTCAACTACATGTCAACAAATTCGAATTAATTTGCAACTACATGTCTACTAACTCTCAGAGTAGACTGTTAGGGTAGGTTTAGGGTTAGTAGAATAAGTTGACATATACTTGCAAAGTTTCTGATAGTCAGTATGTTGTATGTTGTTGACCCATCAAAATAAAGTGTTAGAAGATATTAAGCAGACAGTCTACTAATACTGTAATCACTGCTAGTTGACCTGTAGTTGCAAAGTAAAATGTCTAAAGTGGACTATCGAAATAAAGTGTTACCAGAATCAAACCTCCAAAGAGATACTGCATCAAGGGACAAGGGTCAGGTCAAAGGCACAGACTGCATCTCTCCTGGCATCTCTCATCTGGTTCCCTTGAGCCATTCTTCCAAGGTTTGATCCAAACAGTAAAGCGAATTAGTTGAAACAACTGTGTGAGTCACTCAGAACTCAGTTTCCCATGAGGGTGCCAGTGTGGAGGATGTAGGAGATTTGTGGGTGCTGCTGTAGTCTGATGAATAGGTGTGCAGAGAGCTTGCTAGTCCTATGGAGAGCTTTGCAATTTTTCGAAAGTGCTTGAGTGATTTTTGGCATAATGTGATGCAATTCCTAAATGGAATGAAATAATGGAAGGACCAGCAGCATATCAGCTATTATTGTTTTTCTGGTTGTGTAACATTTTAGACATTGTTCTTCTGAAAAATTCAAAATTCATCTGATTTGGAAGAGCTTGAAGTGAAGAAGCCAAGTTGAGGTTTAACGTTTATAGAGCTGGAATATATATAATGTTAAGCAGCCCAGTTTTATGTAACACCCTAAGACTGGAGTAATGGCTGCTGTAAATTTAGCTTTGCATCACAGGAATAAATGACATTTTCTAATATATTTAAATGGAAAACAATCATATAGAATTGCAATAATATTTCACAATATTACTGTTTGTACTGTATTTGTGATCATATAAATGCAGCCTTGGTAAGAGAAACCCCAAACTTTTGAACAGTGTATGTAAAGAATAGAGTATGTATTATTTCACAGCCCAAATAATAAAGAATATATCTTAAATACTGATATACCGTCCTGTACGCAAGCACAAGTGTGTATGCATCAGTTTATGTATCAGTTGAATTGTGGCTATTAAAAAACACTCTGGTTCTAGATTAAATCAAACTTTCTCATATATTCTCTCTATATCCCTTTCTCAATTTCTGTTGAATTGGTTGTTCCAACAGACGAGAAACCAGATTGCAATTATTGTTGTTTCACAGCTACAAATTCCCATTTGACGGTAGAGCTCATCTCTCTCTCCTCCAGCTCTGCTATCAGACAAACCCGGTGGGCTTTGATCAGATAGCAGGGTGGGATTTCTGGAGATTTCTCACAAATCCAGCTGTTTTTAAAACCTCCCTGCAGACACCAGGTGATAAAGGATAAAATTACAGGGGCGCTTGGCCACATGGACACACATACACCTGCACAGGGACTCCAATCACCACATTGCCGCTAATATTCCTGAACGTATGGCAAAGTATCAGTGGAAATGGGAATGAACTTTGTGTATCAAGGGAATTTTGATAAGAAAAGATGAGAGAGAGTATTTAGGATTGTGCTCTCTCACACATTCTCTTCCACACCTGAAATAGTAAATAGTGTGTGCAGGAAGTCTCTTATGTCTGTAGGAAATGGGCTTTTCCTGGAGTGAAAGGGACCCCTGGTGAACGGGTAATGCTCCTTTTGTTATCTGTATCCGTACTGTGTGGCACTGTGTGGTTGTGTCTAGCCTGTCTGAGCCTAGCATATTTCCTTATTCATTCTCATTTCATCTTTTTGAGAGAATATACTGACATAAGAACTGGAGAACTTAAGTAGCTGAGATGAGCTGAAGCCTTTGTGTCATTCTTATATTTGTTTTTGTTCTGCCAGTATATTTATATACAAGCACTCTCTCACCTATCTTCTTGCACTTTCAGTTATTAGTTGCTCTTTGTCATGATACCACAGTTTCTTATTTATTTGTCAAGACTGTTGCATCATCCTAAGCAATACGTGACCTGAATGGGACTACAAAGTAATTAATAGACATCAAATGTTTTAACTTTCCTATAATGAACATATGTTGATCTCTGTAGTGACGTAGCACCAGTGGTGGAGGTAACGAATTACAACTACTCACGTTACTGTAATTAAGTAGTTTTTTCGGGTACTTGTACTTTTTTGAGTATATTTTTAAAGCTGTACATTTACGTGTACTTAAGAACAAATTAAGCAAAATAATCGACTTCGTTACTTTTAAATCATAGTTCGTTACTGAGTACGCCCACAATTTGAATTGATATTAAAACCTTTGATGGCACTTCAGTAGCCAATAAAGATATCCGATCGTGAAGGGACCAATAAATGCCCTGATCTGGACCGGGAAAAGCCACTGCTGCAGCAGGTTCTGAAGAGCTGATCAGACAGTGATGGAGCTCAGCGTAACTTATGGACTCAAAGTTTGGAGAAACAAACTATATGGTAGTGTTATCATAAATATCTATATTTTGATACCGATACTGAAATATCTGACACGGTTCCATTAATCATTTCCCACAGTATACCGAATATACACCGATACAAACTGCATCTCTCTCTCCTCTCCGACGGTGAGTTTGACACGCATCCACCTCCTGTCGATTACAGAGTCTGAATGTCTGTGCGGGATTGCAGGTATTCCGCATAATTTTAATCATTCCTGCGCAAATATGCCTAGCGCTTGATTGTAACATGAGAACAGTCATGTAATCGCAGAAAACTGGATGCGAGCTCTCAAATATGCCTAACTTATACAAATGAACTGCCTGTCCTCTCACTCTGATATTGCTTGTGCGCACTCAGACTGTGTGCAATCGCGATCTCCCGTGCTAGAAATTATTGCTCTTTGCTCCTGGATTAAACTTTGCCAAAAGTTATAAGAATAGATCCACGCCTGACCGATGAAAACGCTACTGGAAATATTATTGGCTGTAAGTGAAATGCATCAGAAAGTCTTTCAACTATCAAAAATTTTACTTTTATTTCTTTACAATGTAAGTATGCTAGACATGTTTTAGAATGGGATATTTGTATGATTTGTACATATAAATATCCAAGTCTGTCTAACTGCATCACTACATTGTACAGTCATTACAGGTCAAAGCCATCTGATTTATCTAAATAAACCACATATATGGCTGTTAAATTGTGTCTTTTTAGAAGACTTGGATTAAACCATTTAAAGCTTGAAATAATGAATGCCTTGACAAAACATGGATGTACAAAAAAAATTAAGATATTAAAATATCTATATGGAAGTATACAGTATAGTTTTGCCAATGGTATTGAAAATGATTAAATTCGTCACAAAATCAAAAATGATCCTACTTCCTTTTTTTTAGTGCACATTACTAGTCTTGTGGTGAACACTTAAACCGTGCAAGTCAATACACCGGGGAAAAAAATTGTCTGCCGTCGTAATCTTTCATCAAAAACTGAAAATTGGCTTCCTCTCTGGAATGGCGTTCTGGCTCTGATGACGTCAGTTTGACGGCTTCGGGAGAATCCTCTTGTTAAGTCATGATGTAAGGACTGCTGTTTCCGGGTCCAAGCCTCTACTCATTTCACTTGAGAATACTATCTCAACAGCCATTTATGAGCACTATTTAATTAATATTACATATTTAAGCTAAGCATTTAAAAATTTGCTGTGCACACTACAGTCTCTGTCCTCACAGTGTCTCAGACACTGATATTTTAGCTGAATCACTGGCAGGCCATCTGGGATTTCAGTATGGTGATAAAGGTTAGGGTTATAATTTTTCTGTATTACATGACATCGTGGGTGTATATTAGCACAGTTTGTTGTTTTTTGGGGGGTGTTTGGCAGAGCGTTAGGACCCAGAAGCAGTGAAGCGTGATGTCAGATGTAACAAGCAGATATTCTTAACCACTATCCAACCGTGAATCTGCTATGAGCAGGAGGTGGAGAGGAGGTGCACCACAATAAAACCCCGCCCTTTATTCAATATTCCGTTTCACTTGGAAATACATCACAACACTGAAGTCAGTTGCAACTTCCGATTCACGGGTACTTTACTATTGATATTTTTCAAGGTTTTGAAGTTAGAAATTCCTGTATCATGACCACTAATTCACGTACTTTGTCAATAAGATGTACTGGGTTTTGTTCAAAGTAGATATTATCCATATAGATCTTTGATATGAATGAATATTTTTTGGTAATTCATTAAATATCGCTGGCTAAAAAGTAACTAGTAACTAGTACTCTGAGTAGTTCTTGAGAAGAGTACTTTGTACTTTTACTTAAGTACTGTTTTGGCACCAGTACTTTTACTTGTAATTGAGTAGTATTTCAGCAATGTAACAGTACTTGTACTTAAGTACACATTTTCAGTACTCTTTCCACCACTGCGTAGCACTAATCAACAACCACATTGTTAAGGCTGGAAGCACAAAATAGTTTGTAAATCATCCGGAGTACAATATCGCTCAGCCAATCAACAAGCAGCAATCACCAAGATTCATCAGCAGTCATCAGCAGCTTCCAAACCTCATTTTAATCCAGCTGCAATAATAAACGCCCAATCCAAAAACACTCTACTAATCGCCGAGTTTATCAACTGCAGGACCATAAATGCCCATGCCAGGACAATGTGCTGACATAAAGACTGCTGAAAATGCATTAAATGATGGAAGTGTATTAATGGTTTGAACAAAGGCACTACTTCAAAATTGCAATTTGGATGTGACAGCTACCTTGATGAACAACACGCTGGAGTCCATTCATATGATAAATAAGACATTATCCATAAGCAATATCTCATTTGACACTAAAGTGTTGAAGATTTGTTTTGCAGTCATTATTACTGGGGTTTACTATGGCAAATTATTGGTCATGTTTATGGTTAGGGATTTAAACGCCTATGCTTAAGTATTACACATATATTAGTTTTCTAAGCCGAAAAAAGGTGAAAAATATCCAATAGACTTTAAATGAGTGACTCATTTAAAAAAACAGAATATTGTAGAGACTATAGGTGGACAGTTTCTGCAGAAAAAAATAAATAAAACTCCTATATTTCCTGTCTTTTTTCTCTGGTAATCGGTGTTTACTTTTTATTATTCCTCCTTCCTTTCTGTTATTGTTTTTATTTTCTCCCACCTTCATTTTAATTTCAAGCACTAAACGCTCTTAAGCTTCGGAGGTTGACGGGTTACGTCTAAACTCTCTTCTCCAAGCTAGAGCGTATCCTTTCCGGGCAGCTGAGGGAGTCAGTGGTTATCAGCTGTGGGTAAATGGGCTTTGGTAATCTGGCTCAGTTGATTACATGGCACAGTAGAGACAGCAGCCTCTCATTAGAGTGGGCCTGGGTGGCTCTTCCATGCTCGGATGAACCCTTCATGCACCGCTACTCACCTCTAGCCCTGGATTAGTGTCTGCCCCATCTCCCGCTGAGAAAGAGCGCCAAAAAGACGATTAGAAGATGGAAGGCAGGAACTGAGAAAGAAAGAAAGCAAATAAAATCAAATAAAGAAAATGAATCAGAATGAATTTTTACATTAGGAAGTTAAAAATATTACTTGGGAAACAAAAATGTTTGAATTGAATTCTTATATTTTATAAAGAAAATGTTTTGATGGCTGGGCCAGATCGTTTCTAAGGTCTTCTGATTGGTTGCTAGGGCATCACTATGTGGTTGTTTGGGTTCTCTTTATTATTTACTTGAAATAAAGAATCCTGTAGAAGAAAGGGAGGGAGGAAGCATGGAAGTAAGGTAGGGAGTAAGGAAGAAAAAGGATCAAGGTAAAATGGAAGGAAAGAAGAAAGGAAGAAAAACAGGGAAAAGGAAGGAGAATGGAAGAAAAAGGGAGAGAGGAAGTTGGAAGCAGAAGGAAGAGAGTAAACAATGAAAGAAGGAAGAAGGCAAGAAAAGAAGAAAAAATGTATATTGTTTACCTTTCACATGTTTGAAGGTAAATCTGAGGTGCTCAATGGCAGTGAGACAAAGAAGGAAGAGACAGGCAGAGACAGGAAGGTAATGCAGTGCAAGCCGTAAGCTGTCTCCAGTGGATTTAATGTGAGTATGTAGAAGCAATAGAGGGAGAGTGAGAGGAAGAGAGCTTAGCTAAGTGTTAAGGGAAAAAGCTATAGCCCACCTTCTCAACTGGGATTCCAGGAAACGTTTCATTCCATTTATTCTAACAATTCTACCGGTCAAGCAAGTCTGTCTGATATCCCTTAATGAGCTCCAAAGCTTCAGCCGCATGCATCACTGTAATTGCAGCCTTCATTTTTCTCTCACCATTTTGCAGTACAAAAGCAAATGTGAAATTATGTCTGAATGCAGTGTAATACTGAAGCGAGTTTATTTTCTACGGCCCTTAATTGCTCTTTCAACAACTTTTTAAATTTGCTGAAAAATTATTGCCAGAGTTGGCTCATGTATTTCAGTGCAGCCACTTTATTTCTTTCTATTGCTTCTTCCACCTCTAATCCACCAAATATGGATTTATTTATATATTGAAGATGCTTGGTATTGATCTTAATAGTTGTATGGTGAATGCATTAGTTTGTACACAATGCTATTGATGAAGAATAAACAAAAATATGCAGATACAACATTGATTCTAATGCACATCTCTTGCACTTCATTTTGTTGCACTAGTGTTAAAAAGCTTTTTGTTGTGAAGTGCAAAAGAAAGAAATATGAAAACCTTTTTGATTCGGACACTCAACACGCTTCATAATAATTATGACTTCTGAGTTTCTAAGTAGAAACTTCCCAGGAGGAATTTGAAGGCAACATGATGATAAAATGTCAACTAGTTTTGCCTTTTCTTTGATGCCAATGTGGACGGGCTTGGTTGTGAGGTGATAAATAAAGATTGTAGACAATAAACAATCCCCTTCTTTCTTTCTTCTTCTTCAGCGCCACCCACACCCATCGCTCCACCTGAGCTTCTTGCAGTTGGTGCCACCTACTTGTGGATCAAACCAAATGCCAATTCCATCATCGGTGACGGTCCCATCATCCTGAAAGAGGTGGAGTACCGCACCACCACTGGAAACTGGGCCGAGACGCATGTTGTGGATGCGCCAACGTACAAGCTCTGGCATTTGGATCCAGATGTGGAGTATGAGATTAAGGTTCTTCTGACCCGACCTGGGGAAGGTGGCACTGGACCACCAGGACCACCCCTCATCACTCGGACCAAATGTGCTGGTAAGTGTCAGTATGTATGATTAGAAGATACTTTAAGGAGATTAAAAACAATGGAATAGACCAATATTTGGACAGTTCAACAGAAGAGCAACAACTAGAATGTAGTACACTACTATGTTTCTCTCATTCTTCTGAGGGAATGCAATTACTACAATAAAGTGTCCACTCTATTTATTTGTTCTATTGGCTTTTACACCTAAAGCATCTAAGAATGTTATTTTTTTTTGCTGTAAAAGTAAGAGTAGTGAGTTATTGGTGGCTATACGCTCTGGTGTGGTCTTTATTTGTAGAAATGAGCTTAGTAGACTTTTAGGAAGAATCAAAGTAAACGCTTGGAAGTGGTCTTCATACCTTTCTCTAATAAAAAAAGAGTCTTTTATGGACCAATAAGCAGTTATATTTTTTACTTTTATTTATAGGACGGTATAGTGTAGACAGGAAAGTACGGGGGAGGGGCAGTACTGGAACCCAGTTTGGACTGAGGGTGATGCCATTTTAATGGAGCCCTATGACTTTTGTTTAAATGTTTATTATAATAATTATTTAAACTTTACTTGAAAGTGTATTGAATTCTCTGAGGCTTGTGTAATATTTGCGTGTGATGTTTTTAAGACAGATTTGTTGAGTTGCATGTCACACACACACAAAAACAATTCATTAAAAGAAATGATACATACAGGTACTATTTTGCAGTTTATGTTTATTTTAAATGCTTGCA
>NW_015505672.1:42084-48731 GCF_001515645.1 Sinocyclocheilus grahami
TAAATGTACAGAGAGACACTATAAAAAAACTGAAACATATATATATATATATATATATATATATATATATATATATATATATCATTGCAATTTATTTAGAAATAATATATGTATTTAGCAAGAATGCATTAAATTGATCAAAAGTGTCGGTAATAACATTATATTACATTATAATGTTACAAAAAGTAATTTTATAGTTCTTGAACTTTCTATTCATCAAAGAACCCTGAAAAAAATGATCAGTTTCCTCAAATATAGTAAGCAGCACAACTGTTTTCAACATGAATAGTAATAAGAATTGTTTCTTGAGCATAAGAATGCTTTTTGAAGCATCATGTGACACTGAGACTGGAGTAATGCTGCTGAAAATTCAGCTTTGACGACAGGAATAAGTGGATAGAGTGGATAGACAGAACTTAAGTACTCTTAACAGTCAATGCAGAAACCTAAAAAGAGTCAAAATGAGAGTGTGATATTGTCACATTTCCTGAGCAGAAATAGGGAGAGACTGGGATGATTTGATATGATTTATGAGGGGGTGAAGTTGTTAGTTGTAATGATAATTGAGATTGTTACATTTCCACCGCAGAACGATGGCAAAGAGCAGGAGAGAAGACAAAGGCTATAGGTGGGAACAATTTTCAGGCGTAATTATGAACGCAGTAGGGCGGCATGTGGAGCGGCACTCAGATAGACAGAGACACTCTTGATCTGATAAAAGTGACAGATAATGAGATGACAGGAGCAGATGAGAGAGCCCTAGGAAGTAGGGAAGACTGTGATCCAGGTGAAGGAAGTCACTTTGTGTGTGTGTGTGTGTGTGTGTGCGTGTGTGTGTGTGTGTGTGTGTGTGTGTGTGTGTGCAAGAGAGAGAGAGAGATCCAGGTGAGGGTTATGTGATGAAGGAGCGATTGTCTGATTGTCATTGATGACACAGTGGGGTAAATCCAGAGGGGCTCTTCTGTGTCTCCTCTCTCCTCTGACTCTCCCTCATTCTCTTTTCCTTAATTCCTTGTTTTCATTCTTTGATATTAGGATGCATACATGTTCACATATAGTCTTGCACAAATTCAGCTTGAAACTGATGGACTTCTGGTGACAAAGACATTTCACTACAAGAGTTGTGTTGTGCAAGTTGAGTAAGAATTGAATTAAAAATACCTTTTAGATTCCTATGCTTTTTCAAGTTCATTTTCTAAATTTGATTTGCATTTGAATTGAGGTTGCCAGCATGATTTCATATAGCTGGCATTTTTAAATAGGACAGTGAAGTTTGTCAAGACAAACTTTAATTTTGCTTGACAGAGCTTTTTTGAAAGTTTTGAAAACTTTTCTGCACTTGTGGTTTTATAGAAGCAAAAAGAACATGCAGTGTAGTGAAGGAGAGCTAAGGTGAAGGTGTGTTGATGACAGAAATTTTTGCCATCTTTTTTTTTCCTTTTTTTATTCAAGAGTATTTGGCCACAGATATGTGTGTGAGTTGTGTGTATGCACTTGCTTCACATTTTTACTTGTCCAGGTGAGGCTGCTCTACATAATCAGTGCATTCATGCCAGCTCACACAGGTAGCCGTCTATTAAATATACACACACTCACACACATTTCTGATCCAATGAAGTTGCTTCCAGCCGACAGCACTGATCTTCCTTGTCCTTCCAATTCAATTTTTCTCCTCCACTCCACAGCACAGGAGCTCTATTGGTATGCTAATACAGTCACACAGAAGTGTGTCCTCTTTAAAATACACAGGCAGACTTGAGGGTGTCATTGTACGAGTACAGAAACACACACACATACATCTTGCATTTCTGTTTCAATATTTATTCCAAAATACAAGGACGCTATTACATGTTAACAATACGGCTGTTATACTTAGTGCAGGTATTTGAACTAAGTATTCAGTGTATGCATGTAACAATAAAATCCAGAACAACTTAGCAGCCACATAGTAATGACCTGGCAAGCCCCTGCATCATGGCAGCGAGTTTTTGTGCATGCAGCCCTTTCATTTTCCTCTGTGTATGTTTGCACCTGTTATTTTATAAGCAATATCTACACTTTACATTGCATAAAACCTACAAATATAGACCCCACAACACTTGTATTTTACCTTCATGCACTTTCTGTAATGGAACAAAACCACCAGGTTGTCACTGTTGACACGCTTCCCTTGAGATTCAAGCTGCAGCCCACCTAATGAGCTGGAAGCCGGGTGTCAACTCACTCGATTCTAGCTCTTGCCCGCAGCCCAATGAGTTCTGCCACTTTTGGTCTATAAGGGTCCAATTGGCATTCATGTACCACAAAAATGTCTACGGCTTTATCAAAGATCCAAACTGTGTAAAATTGCTGATATAGTAGGAGAGTTTGAGGGGAAACAGGAGTGAGAGAGGTCAAAGAACGCAATGATAAGGCTGATTGCGGCACCCATCAAAGCCTCGTGATCCACGCTTATGTGTGGAGATCAATGTGAAATCCACTGTCAGCTTTCATCGCATCACAGCCAGGGAGGCATTTTGGGAGTGAGAGGACAAGACAGACAGAGGGATTGGAGAGAGGTGAAGCGTGTCGTAAAGAACATGTGTTTATGAAGTGACGGCACTGTCTACCTGTCACACATGCATGCACGCACACACAGCGGTGCGTATCTGTCACACAGCACTGATTAGAGCAGACAGGTGTGGAGGTGCTGGTCAGGTGAGGCCTGCTTGAGGAAGTGTGTGTGTGTGTATGTGTTGTGCGTGTGGCAGAAATGTTACTGGGCCATGACAAAGCATGGACACACACTCTTCAGGGCTCTTGTTCTGGTATTGGACATGCTTCAGTTATTATTACCTGTGAGTCCATGCAGGGTGTCAAACTTTGACATATGCAAGAAAATTTTATTTTAAAGGGAGTTAACCCTTAGAAACCCAAGCATTAATAATGTATTTTTATATTTACTCATAAAAGTGTGTTGAAAGTTACTGTTTGTTTGCTTGTTTGTTTATTTTATTTTATTTGCAGTAGCTTATTTATTTTTGATATGCACTACCATTCAAACGTGTGGGTCAGTAAGATTTCATTAAAAAATACTTTTATTCAGCAAGGATGCATTAAATTGATGAAAAGTGACACTGAATTGTTTTTCTAATAAATGCATTGCTTTTGATATTTCTAGTCATCATTGAATCCTGAAAAACACTGATTCATAGTTTCCACAAAAATATTAAGCAGCACAACTGTTTTCAACATTGATGATAATAAGAAATATTTCTTGAGCAGCAAATCAGCATAATAGAATGATTTCTGGAGGATCATGTGACACTGAAGTCTTGAGTAATGATGCTGAAAATTCAGCTTTGTATCACAGGAATAAATTACATTTTAAAATATATTCAAATAGAAAACAGTTATATTAAATTATAATAATATTTCCACAATATTACTGGTTTTACTATATTTTTGATCAAATAAATACAACCTTAGTGAGCATAAAAGACTACTTTCAAAAGCATTAGAAAAAGTTACACACCCCGGTAACACTTTATAATAACTTTAATTACTTAATCATGAACAAACATTATATAATGCGTAACAGATCATTAGTTAATGTATATTCACATAGCTAGAAATATGAGATAATGTTTTTGTTAATGTTTACTAATGAACTTACTCAACATTACCTAATGATTAACATATGATTATTTAATGTAAATTGAAATGCTTATAAATGTCAGTAAACGTTCAGTTCACTGACTGTTGGTCTTTGTTTGTTATGTAGACCTCTATTTACACATCCTAACAAATAATTTATTAATTTGTTTTTGCAGTACCCAAACTAAAGTGGAAACTATTCATCATGTGCAAATGTTTATAAAGGTTTACTAATCATTAATACCTTTATGAACAGTCATCTCAATGGCAAAAAGTGTCCCGAAAGACCTGAATTTACCCTATTCACACATCTTTAATAATCACTTATTAATTATCTGTTCATGTTTTTGCAGTAGCCAATCTAAAGTTGAAACTATTCATCATTTGTAAATGTTTATGAACGATTACTAATCTTTTAGTATCTTTATGGGCATTGGACTTTTAGCTAATGGAACAAGGTTTGTGTAAAGGGTGGCTGGTTAAGTTTATCTAAATGCTTGCTAAAGACATCACAGATTGTAATTTTGGTGCAAAAAATGTTTTTATTGCCTCAACACTCACATTAGTATACTACTCTTCAGTATATCAACAGGATATTCCTTGAATCATAAATAAACAGGAGAAAACAACTCATTTCTTATAGAAAATACTTGTTAATTGATCAAAACAATATAATATAAACAGATTGAACCATGTTTCCTTATCAAATTGACCCCTGTACACTGTTGACCCTTTAACCGACCCTTAAACCTACCCATGCCACCAGACCTGTCCCTAACCTTTCCCGTATCACACCTCAACAGCAGCAAAAGTGTTGTGCATTAACACAAGCTTTTAATCATTTTATAACATCTGTTCAAATCATTTGTAGATTTTCAATAAGTGCTTGATCATATGGAATTGAAAGTTTAATGACATTTGTAAGCATTTTAACTTGCATGAAATAATGATTTGTTTGAACTAATGTTTAATAAGTTTATTAGCAAACATTAACAAGCACGTTAGCTTATGTTTCTAACTCTTTGAATATAAATTAACTAATGATCCATTAAGCATTATATAATGTTTGTTAACGACTTATTAATGAAAGTTATTATAAAGTGTTACCCCATAACTACTCCAGTATACTGTACTACAGAGTTTTGCCAAGTTAACCTGAAACCAATCTGGCCTCCCAAGTAAGCCATGAACAAAGAAAGGCACCCAATATTCAGCTGATACTGACTCTGTAATATTAATACCATTTGTGTGGGGGAATTTTTTGATAGGATGGAAATGCAGTTGACAGTTGGGATCTATTATAATAACTTTCCTGCAGTCCAGCCTCTTATCCACAGCACTGCTGCAATCCTTCAGGAAAATACCTGCAGTTTCATGGACTTGCTACCAGGAGTCATATGGAAAGATAAATAATATAGTTTTCTTTCTTTCTTTCTTTCTTTCTTTCTTTCTTTCTTTCTTTCTTTCTTTCTTTCTTTCTTTCTTTCTTTCTTTCTTTCTTTCTTTCTTTCTTTCTTTCTTTCTTTCTTTCTTTCTTTCTTTCTTTCTTTCTTTCTTTCTTTCTTTCTTTCTTTCTTTCTTTCTTTCTTATGGGCATTGGACTTTTAGCTAATGGAACAAGGTTTGTGTAAAGGGTGGCTGGTTAAGTTTATCTAAATGCTTGCTAAAGACATCACAGATTGTAATTTTGGTGCAAAAAATGTTTTTATTGCCTCAACACTCACATTAGTATACTACTCTTCAGTATATCAACAGGATATTCCTTGAATCATAAATAAACAGGAGAAAACAACTCATTTCTTATAGAAAATACTTGTTAATTGATCAAAACAATATAATATAAACAGATTGAACCATGTTTCCTTATCAAATTGACCCCTGTACACTGTTGACCCTTTAACCGACCCTTAAACCTACCCATGCCACCAGACCTGTCCCTAACCTTTCCCGTATCACACCTCAACAGCAGCAAAAGTGTTGTGCATTAACACAAGCTTTTAATCATTTTATAACATCTGTTCAAATCATTTGTAGATTTTCAATAAGTGCTTGATCATATGGAATTGAAAGTTTAATGACATTTGTAAGCATTTTAACTTGCATGAAATAATGATTTGTTTGAACTAATGTTTAATAAGTTTATTAGCAAACATTAACAAGCACGTTAGCTTATGTTTCTAACTCTTTGAATATAAATTAACTAATGATCCATTAAGCATTATATAATGTTTGTTAACGACTTATTAATGAAAGTTATTATAAAGTGTTACCCCATAACTACTCCAGTATACTGTACTACAGAGTTTTGCCAAGTTAACCTGAAACCAATCTGGCCTCCCAAGTAAGCCATGAACAAAGAAAGGCACCCAATATTCAGCTGATACTGACTCTGTAATATTAATACCATTTGTGTGGGGGAATTTTTTGATAGGATGGAAATGCAGTTGACAGTTGGGATCTATTATAATAACTTTCCTGCAGTCCAGCCTCTTATCCACAGCACTGCTGCAATCCTTCAGGAAAATACCTGCAGTTTCATGGACTTGCTACCAGGAGTCATATGGAAAGATAAATAATATAGTTTTCTTTCTTTCTTTCTTTCTTTCTTTCTTTCTTTCTTTCTTTCTTTCTTTCTTTCTTTCTTTCTTTCTTTCTTTCTTTCTTTCATGCCATCTTTCTTTTGTTATTCATTAAATACATTTGTCATTCATTTAGTCTTCCTTCCCTTTTTCCTTCCTCCCACACCTGCATCCTTTACAGTGCACTGCATCTTCCCCTCTGCCGTTCTGTGTTTGTCCTGCTCCATCACCCTCTGTTGTGCAGATATATTCAGGTGTGGAGATCTCTGATCCATTCTTTCTCTTCTCTTCCATCTAGCACAAGTGATGGATAGAGTTTAGTCCTCTGCTTGAGATGGAGGTGATAATGTGTGTGTTCTTAATTGCTGAATATCCATTGAAGTGACTGTGGTGCTCTTAATATTTAATGCAGCAATTTTTCAAAAAAAAAAA
>NW_015505672.1:49681-77333 GCF_001515645.1 Sinocyclocheilus grahami
CCAGTATACTGTACTACAGAGTTTTGCCAAGTTAACCTGAAACCAATCTGGCCTCCCAAGTAAGCCATGAACAAAGAAAGGCACCCAATATTCAGCTGATACTGACTCTGTAATATTAATACCATTTGTGTGGGGGAATTTTTTGATAGGATGGAAATGCAGTTGACAGTTGGGATCTATTATAATAACTTTCCTGCAGTCCAGCCTCTTATCCACAGCACTGCTGCAATCCTTCAGGAAAATACCTGCAGTTTCATGGACTTGCTACCAGGAGTCATATGGAAAGATAAATAATATAGTTTTCTTTCTTTCTTTCTTTCTTTCTTTCTTTCTTTCTTTCTTTCTTTCTTTCTTTCTTTCTTTCTTTCTTTCTTTCTTTCTTTCATGCCATCTTTCTTTTGTTTATTCATTAATACATTTGTCATTCATTTAGTCTTCCTTCCCTTTTTCCTTCCTCCCACACCTGCATCCTTTACAGTGCACTGCATCTTCCCCTCTGCCATTCTGTGTTTGTCCTGCTCCATCACCCTCTGTTGTGCAGATATATTCAGGTGTGGAGATCTCTGATCCATTCTTTCTCTTCTCTTCCATCTAGCACAAGTGATGGATAGAGTTTAGTCCTCTGCTTGAGATGGAGGTGATAATGTGTGTGTTCTTAATTGCTGAATATCCATTGAAGTGACTGTGGTGCTCTTAATATTTAATGCAGCAATTTTTCAAAAAAAAAAAAGCTCCCAGTGGCAATATCTCATCTTTTCATCCTCCGCTATAAATTCTACACTGAGATCTTAAAGCAAATTTACTTTACCTGTAGACAGTCCTTCATCATCCTTTTCCACTTTTCATGGAAAAGCAGGACGTCCACACACACACACACACACACACACACACACACACACACACACACACACACAGAGCTAAGGTCAATTACTGTCTCCTCTCTAGCCTGAAACCTTGAGATAAAGGCTATCATAAAGAACCTGTTTGATTTGCTGTGGGCTTTGGGACTTATTTTTGTTAAATTTATGACACCTCTGCATTACGAGTTAATTACCAACATATTTCTGAGTTAGAGGGGCCTAATGTGTCTTCTGGCTTATGTCCTAACATTATGAACAAATATGATCTGAGATACTGCCACTTTGCAGTCCATCAGTTAATGAGATTATATATATATGCAGAGGATTGGGCAGCTTGAAGTGTCCTCTGCTGTCTTTAGTGCTGTTCATATGGAATCATTACATACGGCTGACATTATAATATTGTATTTAAGCAGTTGATTCAAGTTATGATTTTCTTTTTCTTGTTCTTATGAGCCATAATAATGCAGCAATGTCATTTTATCAACCTAGACTCATTGGAAAAATGTGCCTGTGGTGATATTTCTGCAAATTGTATAATGTTGCTTCTTGCGCATTTTGCAACACTTTCGAGTGGCACTAAAATGGTGTTCAATTTTATATAGAACAGATTAATGTAAATCTGGCAACATTTTATTTTGTTAGTTATTGTATTTAGTGAAGCTGTTCAGAAATGTCTGGTAAGTGGCACTAAAAGGTTAATGCTCTCTAGCATTCGAAAATAACTTACTACATATATTAAACCTGACCATAAACCTAACCAATATAGTTAATCAAAGCAAACATGAGATAAAAATGCATTTGCCATACCAAATTCTGTACCAGGTGAGCTACAGAGTAAGTTTACTACATCAGAAAAGCCATTCATATGGAGCTTGTCACAGTGTGATACAAACATAAAAATGTATCAGTTGTACAAATGATGCACTATGGTAACTGTTTGGAAAAAAGTCTTTATTAATCAATAATTAAAATTTGTATTAAAAGGAATACAAATAGCTGGTGATTTACTGACACTATAATTTTCGTTTCAAATGCAAACTGCAGTCAGTTGTTTTGAAACAATGTAGTTAGAGGCACGGTTTTCCCGTAAGCCTATGTTGAATTTTATTCAAATGGTAACTTACAGTGACATAATCATAATTAATCATAATGAAAGTTGACTCTCTTTAAAGGGGCAGTGATACAATATGTTCAATGTTAAAATCCCAGTTTAATGTGCATAGATAACTTCACGTGAGACCTTTGTTGGTTAACTGTCTGAAGAGTGTAAACACTGCGACAAAAACATTGTTTCTGGCTCAGCCAATTGCATGCATTTTGGGGCGGGGCTGCCTTTTTGAAGTAATAATGATCTTTTCTAATAATAATGATCACCTTCCCTTTATGAAGCATGTCATCTTTATTTTGCTGATCACTGTAGTTTATTTTTTATGGTGTATTTTATGAATCTAGCTTTCATAAAGGAATCTCTTTTTAATAAGACATGGTAATGAGGCAGGAGAGAAAAGTAGAGGAGAGGAGATTTCTGTATCGGAACAGAGCAGGCACATAGCTATGCTTATATTGTCTTTCCCAGCACGTCAGGCGGTCACGGTGCAGAGATGGTGAATAATGCACAGGGGGCAGAGAGAGAGGGTGATGATAGACAAGTATGGAGAGAAAGAGAGAGAAACTTTGTTTTTTTTGTGATTTTGAAGTTGATTTGGTTTTGTGAGCCTGTGGCAGTGATTATATTTAAGTACCTGGAAACTCAAGAATAATATTCTAAACTTTCATTCTATTCCTTAAAGGTATAGTTCACCAACAATGAAAATCCTGTCATTATGTACTGCCTTATGTCATTCCAGACCGTCAGAATATCTTTTTCTTTTTGTTCTGCGGAAGAAAGAATGACATGAGGGTGAGTAAATGATGACAGTTTTCATTTATTCATCTCTGTAACTGTAAATAAAATAGAAAGTTTCTAGCTTGTGCCATTCAGAACTACACTGTTTCTTTAAAGGGATAGTTCACCCTAAAAAAACAATTCTGTAATTTACTGTTGCAGGTGTCTTTCATGCCATTGATCAGAAAAATTATATTTTGCAGTTATTTTGACTTGAAAAATGATATGATATGAAATGATAGAATTAAATATGCCCTTAAGAGTATGTCCATATCATATTACAGAAATTATTGTTCTGTAATGCATCCAAATCTAAAGTACACAAGCTTGTACCGTATTACAGAAACAGGTGTAGAAATGTCTTATTTCTTATGTCTTAAGACATTTCTACACCTGTTTCTGTAATACGGTACAAGCTTGTGTACTTTAGATTTGGATGCTCATAGTATTCCAGCAGGAGCAGTAAATCCTTCTTGTGCCATGTTTGAGGCCCCATCACACCCCATTTGCCAAACACAGAGTGTGCCCGCCCCCCTGAGCAACATCAGAATACATTGTATGTCTGCTCAAGTTTTTGATGGTTGATCACACCCTCAGATTGCCCTCTGGGAGATGTTCTCTGAATTCTAATACAGTTGGCATTCTGTATTTTACATTAGCTGCAGTAGTTCCCCTCTTGCTCTGTCATCACGATCGCTCATCAAACGTGACATTCTGACTGAACGTTCCGGGTTCAAAACAACCTAAGCTCTGTTGACAGCATCTGTAGCATGCCATAGACGATTAGCTCAGAGAATTATTGTGACGTGGCTTTGTTAGTAAAAATAAGCAGAAACACATCTACTGTACAGTAATGCACTTACAATGGAAGCCAATATAGGAGGCTTTTAAGACCGAATGCACAGAATGTGTTTTTGTTAAAGCACACATATTAACTCTTGCAACAATGGGTTGTTTGAGTTGTAAAGCGGTCTAAATCACTTTTCCTAGGTGGATAAATTGACAATTTCTGTGATTTTTCTTCATGTAAACAATGTTATGTTTGCGCATATCATTTGAAAGTTACTGAGTTTATTGACTTTACATGGTCATGGCGAGAGTTGAAATATTGGAAGTAACTTAAACAAGGTTAGATATTTTAAACGATTTAATTATTTTATCACATTAGTGTCATTTCAATATTTATAATAATTAAAAAAATTTTTTTTTTAATGTTTAAGACTTTCACTGCCATTCAAAAGTTTGGGACCAGTATTTAAAAACATTTTTTGGAAAGAAATTAATACTTTTGTACAGCAAGGATACCCTCATTTATTTCAAATACCAGTAACTCTTGCCCTGAGTAGCAGATATATCAGATATATTGTTTGTTGCATATTATTTGCTTTATTCTTTTGTTTCAGAGGTTTCTGGTAAGAGTTGGTGCTCGGTAATATCAGGTGACATTATTCAAAGATTAATTTTGAAGAAACTGTTGAATGAATGTTATTGTGAATTTGTTTGGACTTGAACAAAGACTTGGCTGGGTGAGAAACAGAGGGAGAAATTCTGAGTAAAGAGAAGGAGAAGAAAAACATCCAGCATAAATATTAATTTCTCTTTTGTTCAACAAAAACGACCCAATCGGCTCCTCAGCGGATTCCAATCCACCTCAAATAGTTTTGTTATTCATAACCTGCCTCCATATATTAACATAGAATAGTTCAAAATGAAATCACAGCAATCCCTCGGGATCATGGGAAATGTGGATTTACCACATTTGTTGATTTCTAACAGATTGGATTTAACTGGCATCTGTGGTCATAAATCAAACATTAACAATGAATAAATCAATATCTTTACTATAAAGGACAAATATAAAATGGTTTATTGTAAATACATCCAAAAGAGAGCAAGAAACCACAATACAAATGATCTGTGATGTAGTTTTTCTCCTAGTTGCACTGTTTTTTGAATGAAATTATTTTTTTCCCCCATACACTCTTAAAAATAAAGGTGCTTCACGATGTCATAGAAGAACCTTTTTGTCTAAATGGTTCCAGAAGAACCTTTAACATCTGAAGAACCTTTCTGTTTCACAAAAGGTTCTTTGTGGCGAAAGAAGGTTCTTCAGATTATAAAAAGGTAAGAAAGAGATGGTTCTTTAAAGAACCTTTGACTGAATGGTTCTTCATGGAACCAAAAATGGTTCTTCTATGGCATCGCTTGAAGAACCTTTTGAAGCACCTTTATTTTTAAGAGTGTAGTAGCTGTCAAGCTTTTGTTGTTTTTGTATTGCATATTAAAATAAAATGCTAGGAATTAAATAGATGACAGTATATCCAACAAGGAGGATTGTGAGTGTAATTGGTACAAATAGCCACAGATATCTGTCTTGCACAAGACTGCATCAGAGAGAAGGAAATAAATTAAGAATTTCCAATCATTTGGGAATGCAGCCACTGTTTCAGTGATGGAGATGAGGGCACAATGTGGTTTTCCTTAATTAATTTCAGTGTTTTATAGAGGGAAGACGAGGCAGTTTGCTTATTGGGAGAGTAGCGCCCACTGGGTACCAACATATGGAGGCTGCATTTGGCTTTGGGTGACGTTTAATGAACTTCTCATGATTATGAGTTCTGATACCAAAAATAGCCCCCAAAGGACCTGAAGGAGGCCCTTATCTACAGAAGAAGCAGACTTTGTGGTTTAGCTCTAGGTTGTGTCCCACTGTGATTCAGCCTTACAATGCCATGTTCACGTTTGCTTCTCTGACAGCCAGATGTTTTTTGAGACTGGAGTCATGTTTTCTTGTAGGCCTGGCCTTAGGGCATCTTTCCATTTTGATGGGCTCACGAACATAGAAGAATGAAAAAAACACACAAAAAGTATGGCATTGATTACTCGTCCATGAATAATGCAGCTTTGCTTGTCAGATGAAGGCTTTCAGTAATCTAAGGGTCATTATCAGTTGCTTTAAAATGAGCTTGTTTGCAGCATTTCTCTTCCCAAATAATTGTGGAAATTTAGGTCTCTAGTGTTGGACAATAAGCAATATCACATCTAATGGAAAAATAAATTGAGGATCTAGCCTATTTTTCAAATGTTTGAGGTCAGTATGATTTTTCAGTGTTTTTCAAAGAAGCCTCACATGGGTCACCAAGGCTGCATTTATTTGATCAAAAATTCTGCCAAAACAGTAATATTGTAAAGTATAATTACAATTTAAAATAACTAAATTTTAAAATGTAACTGGCAAAGCTGAATATTCAGCAGCCATTACTCCAGTCAATTAGTCATACTTATTGCTCAACAATAAGTCAATGTCCTTTTGGCCTAAAGCAGTGTTACTACCACAAAGTTTTCACTCATTCATCTTGAAAATCCAATTTTAATGCCTTGCAAAATTAAGCATTTGCTTTTCTGTGATTTATTCTACAAAAAGTCAAAGTCTTCTGATTTGTCACTGGCTAATTAGCTGTCTAAATTAACAAAAATAATTTGTTATAGTCTTAAAACCATCAGTAAGGATGTGTTAAACTGCATATCAATCAGTATTGTTTTGCATAATAAACTGTTGTTTTTCAGCAAATGAAGACTTTGGAAATGATATAGATGTATAAAAAACTGTGAATATATATATATGTGTGTGTGCGTGTGTGCGCACGTTTTTGTGACAAATGAGGACATACATTTGTATAATGACAAGGGTATGACATAGGTATTACAAGGAGAAAGTGACTTTTCAGGACATTACCCCATGTCCCCACTTTTCAAAACACATATAAATCACACAGAATGGAGTGTATTGAAAATCTGAAATAGCACAAAGTTTCCTGTAAGGGGTAGGTTTAGGTGTAGGGCAATAGCACATACAGTTTGTACAATATAAAAACCATTACGCCTATGGGATGTCCCCACTTTTCACAAAAACAAACCTGTGTGTGTGTGTGATACTAACCTTAGTCAACACCACTAGAAATGCTTTTAAAATGGAACTTTCAGTAACTCCATCAGATGTCATTTTTATTCAGTTAGATCAACTGTGAAATCACACACATGGGTTGTCGGTAGGCAGTGAAGGGTAAATCTGATTTGCACCTTTTAATCCAAATTTTTAGTCTTCTTTCTCTATATCTATCTCTCATTGTACTTCCTTTCCTCTCTGCATGACTATATTTGGACCCGTCAACCAGATGCACTGTGGGTTTGATGTGCCACATTCTAAAATGAGCCGTTAGCGAGCAGGTACATAAGCTGCCAATGACAATGTCAGATTCCCAGCATGCAAAAAACGAGGAATCATTAATAACCAGGCCAGGCAGTCTATGTGCTAGGGTGGTACACTCACCGCTGCACATTAAAAGAGTAACAATGATTTAATCATCAACTCTTCTGTGAATTTTTTCCAGGCAACCTGTCTTAAACGTAATGATCTCAGTTTGATGAAAGAACTGGAAGGAGACTTAAAAGAGAGACACAGACGAGCGCAGTGCAGCGTGGGGGGCTGGAAGTGGAGAGTTTTGCTGTGCTGTCAGAATATTTGTATTTATTTTTTTTGTCTAGGAAAGTGAAATGTATTCATGGAGGACGATGTTTCATAAGACATATCGTTTGGTGTTCTTTTTCTTTTTAATGGTGCGTTTTGTTCATGTGCTTGTTGTTGCCTGAACCGACCTTTCGTTTAAAGATCAACAGATCTGTGCAGGGATCAGAGAGTTAGTTCTTCAAATGACTGAGAGAGATGGTAGATGGGGGGCTTATCTTGGGGGAATGGCTGGTTGAAGAGCCATTTGAATGGAGAGCAGGAAAATAATGTGAATAAAGAGATTTGGAAGGAAAAAGCGAGCACAGCACTCTTCTTTAGAGCTGTCACCCTGTCTTGACGTGCATGGCTGCAGATAGCATGCTGACCAGAAGAGGCTGACAGGTGGAGCTGCCCCCCTCATTCAGGCTTCCAGAAACACCTCCGAAATACACAACGCTGGGCACAACCATTAAAGTGTGTCCAAAAACGACACAAGAGACAGAGTAGAGGGGGAAACAAAGAAATTGGAAAGTTTCCTTCACAGCAGACAGGTATAAATGGAATGCAGTGAAAATTAAATTACCGTTTGTTGTTGGCTTGTCAAACATTGCATAATGTGATTATTAATTCTCTATGCACTGTAAACGGTTTAAACACACTTCAGCTTGAAAACATTTAATTTTTGCCTTAAAGTTTTGAGTAAAATGAGTCGTATTCAAGTTACAACTTGCAGTGGCTCCAAAAGTGTTTGAAAACTTATAAATGTCTGAATGTCATTGCATTAGATTTAAAATATAAACTGCAAACTGAGTGAAATATATTTTTACAATAGCACAAGCATAATTTAGAATTTGAGGTTTGATGTTTTAAATGAGAAATATATTAATAAATATACAGTATACAGTATATATATTTACTTAAATGCACGGCCCCATGTTGCAAGGATCTGTACACAATTCCTGGAAGCTGAAAACATCCCAGTTCTTGCATGGCCAGCATACTCACCGGACATGTCACCCATTGAGCATGTTTGGGATGCTCTGGATCGGCGTATACGACAGGGTGTTCCAGTTCCTGCCAATATCCAGCAACTTCGCACAGCCATTGAAGAGGAGTGGACCAACATTCCACAGGCCACAATCAACAACCTGATCAACTCTATGCGAAGGAGATGTGTTGCACTACGTGAGGCAAATGGTGGTCACACCAGATACTGACTGGGTTTCTGGGTTACCGCATTTATTGTGTTACGTCTGCTCCTTCTGAAGCGCAAGTTATTTATTACATATGAAAATTATTATATTCAGTGGCTTCTCTTAGTTTTCTTAGAGATATTTAGTGCCAGTTTATCAGGAAGCGACGATTTTGTTCTCTTTGACTCGTTGGATGAAAACAGTGCTTTATTCGCAAATGTTTTATGCAATATTACAGTTTTGCGCATAAGTTAAATTCGCATCTTTGGATGGAAACATAGCTATTGTTTTATTGTTGACTATTTATGAAGTATTTCCCGAATTAAATATGATCATATTGCTTACTATATACTGAGTATACACTGTATACCGTCATCTTATTTTAAGTATTTGTTTAAGTTATGCAATTAACTTTTCAAATATTCATATTCTACATAGGGGGCAATCGTGGCCTAATGGTTAGAGAGTTAGACTTGTAACACAAAGGTTGTGGGTTTGATTCTTGGTACCGGCAGGAGTTGTAGGTGGGTGGAGTGAATGTACAGCGCTCTGTGCCAATACCACCTTCAATACCACGACTGAGGTGCCCTTGAGCAAGGCACCAAACCCCCCACTGCTCCCTGCGCCACAGCAAAAATGGCCGGTTGTGTTCACGGTGTGTGTGTGTGCACTTGGATGGGTGAAATGCAGAGCACAAATTCCGAGTACGGGACTCCATACTTGGCCTCACGTCTCACAAACAGTTCATATGTGACAGCCAAACACATCCATCTGAATGTCTATGGATGGTGCTTTAAAAAAGATGCGTTTAAAAATGCTAATTTTCTGAGAGTCTTTTTACTGGAGAGGGTTTTACCATGAATTTTCGACGAGAAAATGTAAATAAACTACTTGACCTAACTAATCAACTAGTTGACTATCTTGACCCATCCCTAGTCCAATCAAACGAGTTTAGTGTTCATTTGACACACTAGAAATGGAAGGTCAAGTTGAGCGCAGTGCATTCTGGGATACAGTATACTACACATTTGTGCTAAAATCATAGGTCAACGACGCATGAAAATTTGCATACTAAGAACAAAACACATGCTACTTTCTATAGAAATAGTACAAGTTGTGTCATAAGTTGATATGCAAATTTAATGCAGTTGAATGAACCATAAAGCATCAATGTTAATTATTCTTGCCATTCAGCAAGCGTATATTAGTGGATTACGCACACATGTGCATTAATATTTTAATGCTAATTATAATGTCTGTCTGCCTCTACATTAATAGAGGAATGAAATAGTGTGACACTCAATATGCATGAAAATGGGTTTAATAATGTGTTGTTTTGGATTTATTTTTATCTTTGCATTATAGTGGGTTAATATATGTATTTTCATTGTCATTATTATCTGCTATTACAGTTTTCTTGCAGTAATTTCAGTTGCTTATTTTCAGGCTTTTCATGAAGCCAAGGACAGAAAGCGTTTAAACAATTACCTTTGTGAGGAGACAACACTCAATGTTTTATATGACAATCAAGTGTTCATGCAGAACTGCATTGATTGTGATTGTACAGTTTCTTGGGCTGTAGAATTATACTTCTAAATTTTAGTTAAAATCCGTTCACACCTCCACAGTCCTCACACAAACACATTAGCGAACACCAGGCAAGCTCTTGTACATCCTTTTTGAAGTCTGCTCCAACCTTTTCTGATTCAAAAGCTCTCCAAGTCTTTTCACAATTGTCATCACCCCCCATCAGCCCCCTTCTACAACAGATTGCTTACATGCACTCCCAGTCTTTCCGTAATGTCCCGAAACCTCCTGTGGAGTTCATGAATATAAGCACTTTTTCCCTGCACTCTTATCCCAACTCCCACCGATCTGCTCTCCTCCTCGCCACCCGCCATTTGATATATCATGATCCTCATTGCGTGAAGTCATTACGGCAGGAAGTGGAGAGTGAGGCAGTTCACACTGTTTTGCTCTTGAAAGGTTTAAATGATTGGAATCCTGGAGTTTATGATTGAAAATTTTCTGAGAGTCTTTTTACTGGAGAGGGTTTTACCATGAATTTTCGACGAGAAAATGTAAATAAACTACTTGACCTAACTAATCAACTAGTTGACTATCTTGACCCATCCCTAGTCCAATCAAACGAGTTTAGTGTTCATTTGACACACTAGAAATGGAAGGTCAAGTTGAGCGCAGTGCATTCTGGGATACAGTATACTACACATTTGTGCTAAAATCATAGGTCAACGACGCATGAAAATTTGCATACTAAGAACAAAACACATGCTACTTTCTATAGAAATAGTACAAGTTGTGTCATAAGTTGATATGCAAATTTAATGCAGTTGAATGAACCATAAAGCATCAATGTTAATTATTCTTGCCATTCAGCAAGCGTATATTAGTGGATTACGCACACATGTGCATTAATATTTTAATGCTAATTATAATGTCTGTCTGCCTCTACATTAATAGAGGAATGAAATAGTGTGACACTCAATATGCATGAAAATGGGTTTAATAATGTGTTGTTTTGGATTTATTTTTATCTTTGCATTATAGTGGGTTAATATATGTATTTTCATTGTCATTATTATCTGCTATTACAGTTTTCTTGCAGTAATTTCAGTTGCTTATTTTCAGGCTTTTCATGAAGCCAAGGACAGAAAGCGTTTAAACAATTACCTTTGTGAGGAGACAACACTCAATGTTTTATATGACAATCAAGTGTTCATGCAGAACTGCATTGATTGTGATTGTACAGTTTCTTGGGCTGTAGAATTATACTTCTAAATTTTAGTTAAAATCCGTTCACACCTCCACAGTCCTCACACAAACACATTAGCGAACACCAGGCAAGCTCTTGTACATCCTTTTTGAAGTCTGCTCCAACCTTTTCTGATTCAAAAGCTCTCCCAAGTCTTTTCACAATTGTCATCACCCCCCATCAGCCCCCTTCTACAACAGATTGCTTACATGCACTCCCAGTCTTTCCGTAATGTCCCGAAACCTCCTGTGGAGTTCATGAATATAAGCACTTTTTCCCTGCACTCTTATCCCAACTCCCACCGATCTGCTCTCCTCCTCGCCACCCGCCATTTGATATATCATGATCCTCATTGCGTGAAGTCATTACGGCAGGAAGTGGAGAGTGAGGCAGTTCACACTGTTTTGCTCTTGAAAGGTTTAAATGATTGGAATCCTGGAGTTTATGATTGACAAGGGAAGAAGGAAGGGTGATTGCTTTTTTCCCTGTCCGGCGCCCAGTTGAAGGATAAACAATAACAAGAGAGACTTGGAGTCATCTTTTGGGAATGGATTGTGTGAGGGTATCTTATGGCTTTTTGTTTTATAACTCTGTCTTTTTTTCTGCAAAGATTTTCTTAAAAAATTTTTTTTGTTTATTTTTATTGAAACAATGCAGCAAGCGTCTCTCTGCTCTGTGTCCGTTTTTCAACTCATTTATGACCATCAAGTACCAGTGGATGAATGTTAAAATGGCTGTTTTGTGCTCTAAGGCAATTGTGGGAAATTATACTGAACATCTGAATAGAAAATCTTCAGATATTCAAAGTAAATATTTTATATTGACATCATTTTAAACTTTTATTGTCAATTTAAAATCTAAAAATGCTTTTTGAAATTTATTTAAAAGTTTTATTTCTAAGTAAGAAATAAGTCATTTTAGTATTTTATTTATTTATTTATTTATTATAGATTATTTTTTTTAAGTATTGCATTCTTCTGGGTCATCTAAATATATTTCTAAAAAAAATTTTGTCGTTGAATCAATGAAAAATGTTCATAGGGCAATTAAACATCTGAACTACAGGCCACAGTTCTGTCCTCTGATCAGATTGCAGTGATATCAATTTGGGTCATCTGAAGTATTGTGTTAAAAGTGACAAAATCAAACCAAATTTATCATCGCTTCCCATGGCAATGAGGAAACCTTAGAACAACAGAGAACATCACCTTAGCTCACACTGTCATCTTGTCTCTGGCCCTGTTCTAAATCGCACCCTAACCCCTCGCGGTCTTCCTCTGAGTCCACACTTTCGTGACGTAATGCCGCTTTGACTGTCGGGTAGAAGTCTGCTGCGGAGCTCGCCCCGGTGCGCGCTTGGCAGAAGTGCGCATCGAGGGCGCATAACGGCCGCAAAGGGGGCGCTCGCGAGCACGCTTTTGAATGTTGAAATGACGAATGGGACACCCTACGGTCTCGTGGACTTAACAGACACGCGCACGCGGCGGCCATTGTAAGTTCGCAAGACCGAAAGTGCACATGAAGTGTTGCATTTGGGACAGGGCCTCTTTCCTCTGTATTAAAAAAAATGAACCAACAAAACATGATAAAGAACTAGATTTTTTTTTTGTGCCAATGCAAAGACTGCTTCCCTTTCAGACCAACCGCTGTTCTCAATTTCTCTCAGTTAAGGCAGATTGAGCGTTTTCTCAGAACTTCAGCATTCTCTCTTTGTATTCAGCGTCTTCTTGTCTGTCAGTAAATCGTTTTCTTGACAAAGCAATCTCAGTTATTTAGACAGTGGTTTGGAAGGATTTGAAGAGGTTGTTTGTTTCATTCATACAGAGGGAGAAGTAAAGGACGAAGATAAGCAGGAGAGAACTATAGTGCTAGACCATAGTGGTATATATATACCTGATGATCATACCATGAGATTTTGATGTATAGCATGTGACTTAATGATATATACCAGGATATATATACTGTTGTTCAAAGGTTTGGGACTGGTAAGATTCAATGTTTGAAAGAAGTATCTTACAGTATGCTTGCCAAGACTGCATTTATCTGATCAAAAATAGTAAAAACTGTAATATTATTACAAATTAAAATAAACATTTTCTATTTGAATATATTTTAAAATGTAATTTATTCCTGTGATGCAGAGCTAAATTTTCAGCATCATTACTCCAGTCTTCAGTGTCACATGATCCTTCAGAAATAATTCTAATATGCTGATTTGCTCCTCAAGAAACATTTATTGTCAATGTTGAAAACAGCTGCTTAATAATTTTGTGGAAACTGTGATACACATTTTTCAAGATTCTTTGATGAATAGAAAGTTCAAAAGAACATTATTTATTTGAAATAGAAATCTTTAGTAACACTGAAAATGTTGATCCATTTAATGCATCCTTGCTGAATAAAGGTATTAATTTCTAATTAAAAAGCTGAGTTCAGAATGACCATAGTACCACTATGATAAATGTCCATAAACTACCACAGTACTCTTATTTTTTTAGGTAAGGTAGGTAGAAATGAGAGAGAGCAATAAAGGATGTAGTCAAGGGTTAATCATTAAGGTGGATGCCAAGCACTATAGAATAGACAGTATAGTGGCATGTGTGGCTGTTGGAGGTTATTGTGTACTACAGGATAAACCACAACAACAGCAAACCCACAAAGGGACGACCAGACAGACGGCAGTGTGGGCCTCACAGAGTATATTCCTTTTGATCTGCTGAGTCTCTCTCTTTCTCCATTTCCCATGTTCCACTTTCATTTTTTTCCCTTAAGGTCATCAGTGTGAAATCACAACCAAATTTATTTTGTTGCCTTTGAAACTCTTGCTGATGTTGCCAGCTGCTGCCGCTCGAAAGGAATAGTTCACACAAAAATGATGGAATCATTTACTCACCCTGTTCTCATTCCACCCCGCCTGTCTTTCTTTCTTCTGTAGAACACAAAAGTGTGATTAAAGAATGGCAAAATTAGAATTTTGGGTGATTTATCACTTTAAATACCCTCCCTTTTCTATGTCCGCACATTGAATATACTTTTAACAAGTGAAACTGCAACTCAGCACTTTAACGAAACATCCTTCCTGGTATCCTCATAAAAATCGAGTTTTCCACTTTAAAAATGTTACACTTTGCCACACAGTGACACTTGACCCTTTAGCATGCCCTTGGCTAAAATGCAGTAGCACAGTATAGCAGAACTTTGCTTTGCTGAGTGTTTTAGAGCTCAAAGCTGCAGTGAAGGTAAAAACTGCTTATGCTGAACCAAAGTGTAAGGAACTTCTATATGATGTCATTTGTCCTCAATGTTTGTGACTGCTGCAGCCGTGAGATATTCTATAGCTGGGAATGTAACCTGACACAAACGTCAAGTCCCAGCATGATACACAAACTCTTTCTTCACGCTGTGCAAAGTACAACAATTTCACTTTGATGCACGTCACCTAATTAAAAGGAGAAGATTTAAAGTTACATCCAGAGTTAAATGCTAAGTATTGTTTGCTGCAGCAAAAAAAACAAAAAAACAGACAGTAATTAAAAAACACTCTGGAGAGAAACGACCCAACATCTGTTCCCAGCTTTAATCTAATTGATTTGAGTTGTGTCACTGCATGGGGTGACTTGAGTCTTCGAGAGACTTTGGATATCAAATAGGGCTGGGTAAAAAATATCGATATCTCGATATTAATCGATTCTCTTTTTTACGGAACGATAACGATTATTAAATCCCAAGAATCGATTAGAGTAACCTGTTTTCAGTTAATGGACGGAACATTGAAGGGCACTTCCCATCCAATAAATCGCAATAAGCATTGTGCTTTGGTGCTTTTAATATGAAACAGTCTCAGGTTTCAATTTATGTCCATTGTATTGCAGTATTCAAACAATAAATGCCGTTTTGGCGCTGTTTAATGTGGAGTGACAGATCGCTGTAGCGCCTCAGATCAACAAACGCAGCAGCGCGAGGCGCACGTGAACTGATCATCTCCTCCACATTAATACCAGCTTCAACACAAAATAAACATGACTAAACATCCGAAGGTAAGTTAAAAGAAAGAGTACAACTTTACAATCCGTATCCTGTCTCATGTAATTGCTCAATCAGTGTTTCCTCCGCGCAAAGACGTCAATATAACGTCTTGTAAACAATGTCACGTAACGTCACATTTACCTCAGAAACAACATATTCGGTGACCATAAACTCATTAGTCAGATAGAAAAATAAACTGTAGAGAGGGGTATTTTGCTAAATATATGCACCACATAACATATTCATTATAATTTTTACTGTTCTAATGTTTAATTTATGTTTGAATAAATCCATAATTTTTTTATGACAGCCACCATTAAAATTTTTATATAAAAAAACGAATTGAAGTAGAAATATTATGTATTTGTAACTTTATTATTTTAAAAACTTCATTGTGTAATTTTAACAGTTGTATGCTATAGCTTACAAATCAGTCAGTTTTAACCTTCGATATTATAGTAATGTAGTACCAAATGACTCATGTATAGTTTACAGCATTATAGTTGAGAGATTATTTTTCCTTAAGAAAATTTGGCAAGTTGTACCTGATATAGTATATCCAAAATAATCGATATTGAATCGAATCGAAAGCTTGTGAATGAGAATCGAATCGAATCGAATCGTGAAATTTGTGTCAAAACCCAGCCCTAATATCGAATACTATAAATGCATGGCACACAATGCAAACTTCCTGTCAATGTCCAATATTCTTTAATTGTGTTATGTGCTGTGACCACGTTCTTTTTTGTAATGTCTTTGTTTCAAAACCTGTGAGCTGCCTAGCTAGACAGCATTTTAAGGCATTTTATGTGAACAGTACTTTGTGACCGATTTCATTGCACTTTTATAACTGAATTTTTTATTTATTTATTTACTTTTAAGTTTGTTCATATCAAAGCAGCAGTATATGTTGGCAGTATACGGCAAAGCAGATCACTGGTTTTTGGAGCAAAGTTTATACAGTATTTTGTGTCCATCTACACTCTCTTTTAAGCTTTGATGGGTTTTTCTTCAATTGGATGGAGATGTTTAAAAGTTTGGCCATGTTTTCATGTAGCCTATGTTGCCACTTTGGCCTACAAATCACCATTGGATGGAAGGTTTACTGAGTTTTGGAGACAAAGTGCAACCTTGCAGTAATATCTGAACATTTTCTCTGAAGAAAAGCACAAGACTCTTTAGAAGTGTAATACAGCTTCTGTCGGCCTGCTGTGTTTTATTGTTCTTGTTTATTTTATTTTATTTATTTTTTTTTGTGTAGTTTAGTTTATTATTTTATTTTATTATTAAATATCATTTTATTATATACATTATTTTATTTATTCATTCATTTGATCAATTTTATTATTTTTTTCTTTATTTTTTTGTTTTGTTTTTATCTGTATTTTTATGTTGTTTTCCATTTGTTCCATACAGCAGATTACTTGTTAAAATGCTTTATTTATTAAAAAAAATAAAAATGGGTCATCATGTAATTTTCAATGCTTGATTGCTGATATCGAGAAAGCAGAATGACTGTTGGCCGATATATGATACAATTTCGTTATGAGACACATTTTGTTTTCCACTGCTGTTCATTCCCTGCCTCTGTCTTTCCCTCGTCTGAATATCTCAGTTTAAAAAAAAACACGCAGCTGGGTATGGTGGACACCTATTGATATGTTTATTGCTTGCAGTTTCCCCTCTCGTTCCGGAGAGAGTGAGAGGGATGGTGGAGGTGTGATAAATGTTGCGGGGCGTTTGGGTCTGAAGTGATCGCGCCAAAGCAGCGCAGCAGTAGTACGGAAGATTGATTTCTCTTTTGCAATTCTCCCCAACGTCTGCGATTAATGACCCTGTACGCTCGCCATCCATCAGCATTTTCCCTTGCTACTACACCAGCCCTCATCCAGGCTCCAAAAGCCCACCTATGGCACCACGGCATACCCTGCGGCCGCGCATTAGCATGTTGCTAATGCTCTAACATATTCACCTCTTTCTGTCAGATTAATAATGCTACTGTTACCCTGCACCTGTCCAACAGGCAAATCCCCTACCCGTACAACACCTTCCCTCGATGGGGGGCTTCATGTTGGACACGGACCCTCAGTGGCCGAAAGCCAAAACATTGCTTGATCATACATATGTCTCTTCTTTTATAGCTATTCTAGTGAGGCTTAACCACGTACAGTAGGATTTACAGTCTTAAATCCGCTTAGGTGACACTTTTAGATGGGATGCAACATAGATTAGCTATAATCTGACCTACAGGAGCAAAGGATTTGGGGTTTTGTGACATTTGTTGTTATTTTTCAATTTGCTCAACTAAGAGTTTAGCATCAGTGCAAATCTTCTGCAGAGAACCTGAAATGAGGCATCGGCTTCATGTTTACATTTAGGTACAGACAACAAAGCAGTTATGGATCTGTCTGGTTTACTTGATCTTCAACAGAATGCAGTTGAATAAGCAATGCTTCAAACTTTGTAAGTCTAAAATTCCCATGTGTAGGAGCCACTGATGACTGAACCATTGAAGCTGAAAAACGCTTATGTCTGTCCTAGATGTGACACAGTTCTCACAATGCTCAAATTGCTCTGCACCCAGAAACTCTCAGAACTTTGAGAACGAAAGTGCCCTAAGAGGGCTGCAACGATGTAAACTATCTTAAGACATTAAAACTCCCTTTCACATGCAGCTCCCTCAAGATTCATCCAAGGCCAAAGTCAAAAACCAGTTGCCTGGCTCTTTTATAATTTTCGTCTAATCTAGAGGAATTAGTGTGAGAGATTGTGTCCAACAACCCCACTGGATCCACTGGCAAATCTCTGATACTGTTTGTTTCACTGTTCGATATTGTTCTAGGATTTATACAACAATTTCAAGTGTATACAACAGAGGATAGTTGTAATACTTAGTTGTAGCATTTATTTATTTATTGAAAATTCTTGCAATTTTGATTACAAAAGTGGTGATCTGCTAAAAAAATAAAAAATTCAAAGATCTTTGACATCATTTAGAGAGCAGGTTGTCCAAAAATAATGCTGAAATATAAGGGATGCTTAATGCTGTAAGTAATAATGTACTGTACAGTGAGACAATCATTATTGAAGGTTGTTTTATTTTTAATTATTAAAAAATATATATTAGTTGAAATTATTTTGTGAAAAGAATTGTATAGAAATATTTGACTGCAAAATGCAACAACTGACCAATCAGAATCAAGTATTTCACAGAACCATGTGATAATATTATTTAATGAGTTTAGATTGCTTTATAATTTTTAAATATATTCCATCCAAATTTTTGCTGTCAGTTTTATTCAGCAGGTTAAATTGACCAAAATCAACAGTGAAGTCTTTTATATTGTCAAATTTTTATTCATCAAAGAATCCTGGGAAAAATCAAATGTATCACAGTTTCCACAAAAATATTAAGCAGCACAACTGTTTTTAACATTGATGATAATAAGAAATGTTTCTTGAGCTGCGAATCAGCATAGAATGATTTCTGAAGGATCATGTGACACTGGAGTAATGATGCTGAAAATTCAGCTTGGCAGAACAGGAATAAATTACATTTTTAAATGTATTAAAATCGAAAACAGTTCTTTTTAATTTATAATGATATTTCACAATATTACTGTTCCTTTTATATTATTATTATTACTGTTTACTGTAATTTTGATTAAAAAAAATGCAGCCTTGGTGAACAGAAGAACACTCTTATCTCTTTTGATAATTTTTTCTAATATGACTCATGACAAATTGACAATGTAATGAAAATTTCCCATCATTTTTATCGCTGACCTTCCCTTCCTTTCTGTTTCTCCCCACAGATCCAGTCAACGGTCCCCAGAACGTGAACGTGGTGGACATCCGCGCCCGTCAGCTGACCCTGCAGTGGGAGACCTTCGGATATGCAGTGACACGCTGCCACAGTTTCAACCTGACCGTACAGTACCAGTATGTGTTCAACCAGCAGGAGTTTGCCGCTGAGGAGCTGATACCGACCTCCTCTCATTATACTCTGAGGGGACTCAGGCCTTTCGTGACAGTCAAACTACGGCTGGTGCTGGCCAACCCTGAGGGCAGCAAGGAGAGCGAGGAGATCGTCAAGCAGACGGAGGAAGATGGTGAGTGGGATTAAGATGGTGGAATGGGATAGATGTTGTAAATTGTGAAACCTTTCATTTTTACTGGCTTTAATTAAGGGGGGTCAGAACCCTCAAACTAAGGATTCGTCGATCCAGCACTCAGTATTAGTATCTGGTTTTTTTTTTTTTTTGTCTGATCATGTAACGTCCATCCCTACTCCAAACTTTTCCATAGTTTGCACCCTGACTTCTCCTTCTTATCATGAGATTACTTCACTAAATACTGTGTCTGAACAGTAATCACATTATGATGATCACTTATGACTTTATTTCTGAAACCCATCATCCTTAAGCAGATGGACAACACAAGATGCCAAACTGTCCATCCGGTTGTAAATTCAATAGATCACTCATTCTCCAGAACATGATTTCACTCTTATATTCTTTTCTGTAAATGTTACAAAAATTCATAGTAAGGCAAGGCAAGTATATTTATGTAACACACAGTAGTAATTCAAAGTGCTTTACAAAAAAATATATATTTAAAAAATTGTAATCATAAATTTCATAAATACTATAAAAGTAAGAAGTAAAAAATTGAAGAAAAGAGAATAAGCTAAAATGCAATAAGATTCTACATTAAAATGGATGAATAATTTGAATAATATGAGTGTTTTATATACTGCATGCAAAAAAATTAATTGTGTTGTTTTCTGTGTTAAACTTGAGTTCACAGATGAGCAATTTTGTATTCTTCTGTAATTTAATTCATTTTGTTTATTTACAAATAAAAGAAATGCACTAATGCTTGTTTACATGGTCCGCGTGGTTCACTTCATATAAAAGAAGTTATAAAAGAAGACCTGACAGAACATTACCATGGCTACTCAACAATAAATGATCAAATAAAGAAATGGACATGTAATATGTGGACATTATTTTATCTTCTGATAAGAATGAGACCATGGAGTGCTATAAGAGACATGAAACTAGCACAGTATAGGAAATTGATTGCTAGGCACAACAATTATACAGTTTAGAGGTCATTATTCAAACAATATTTGATTATCCAATCAGAATCAAGTAGTCCAGAGAGCCATGTTAACATTTGTTAATCTTTTTTTTCCCACTGTACACTCTTTCTCTCCCTTTATTTATCTGCATGGTTTCATTTGCAACCAGTGTTATATTGCATACATTTTTCTATTTGTATACTGACAGCAAAACTCTCATAACAGCTATATTTGAAATTGAATATCTATTGTTATATTCTTTAATACCTAAGTGCTGGTTAGGCTTATTAGAAAACTTCCTGGATAAGAGTTATAATTGTGAGCATTATAAATACTTTGATTGTATTCTTCTTGAATTGATATCTTTTTACTTGTAGGTTGTTTGAGGAACATTTTAAATGGTGCTTTGTACAGAAATCATTAACACTTGTTCTTTCATTGAATCTCACTAGACATTTGAATTAAACAAGAACAGAAGTAATGACTACTAATCTTCACTGGAAGAATTGCACGTGTACAGAAAGATTGGAGGTTAATGTTTCTGTTCAATGTTGCTAATATTCAGCATCAGGGACTCTGCTATTAGCTAATGTTGACAGCTGTAGATTTGGCAAATTAGTTTGACAACATGCATGGCCCTTATTCTCAAATACGAAAATGAGAATAGTTCAATGATCTCAGCCCATTATTTCAATTATCCAGCATTTTAATTAATGACTCTTACCTCTGGTTCTTGAAAGCTGAAGGGCCTTTGGTTTAGTTTTTTAAGTCTTTGTCTCAGAGCACTTTCCAGCTGAATGCATTTCTGAAGCTTTTCAGAGGGCAGCGGTGGAAATTCAGTGATTTCATTTCGGGAAATGCTATTCAATAGTGATCATTTACAACCTCTTACTTTTGCACTGTGGTCAAAAATAAACAGTGTAGATTTCCAAAAATAGTTTAAAAGCCGGTAAATTCTGTTCTTGGTTTAATTTTTATAGCCTAAGGGATTCTTACTGCCTCCATTTAAAATGTTCCTCAAACAACCTTCAAGCAAAAAGATATCAATTCAAGTAGAAGAAAATCAATGTATTTTAGTGCTCACAATTATATCTCTTACCCACAGAGTTTTCTAATTAGGCTAAACCAGCACTTAGATATTAAAGAAAAAAGAGAGAGAGAAAAAGAGTGTACAGTGAGAACAAAACAAAAAAAGATTAACAAATGTTAACATGGCTCTCCAATCGGAATACTTGATTCCGATTGGATAATCAAATAGTGTTTGTATAATGACCACTAAACTGTATAATTATTGTGCCTAGCAATCAATTTCCTATACTATACATTTATTGTTGAGTAGCCATGGTAATGTTCTGTCAGGTCTTCTTTTATAACTTCTTTTATATGAAATGAACCACGAGGCAAGTGATCTGTATTCCCTCTTAATGTACATTATATTTTGTACTTAAAGTTGGTGCAATTGTTATCAGTTGATTTAGTTCGGGAAAGTTAATTCTGCTAGTAAAGGAAACCAGTGTACTTTTTAAATGAACCCATATTTAATTAAAACCCGTGTACACATTAAATTGTTGTTCAGTAATAGTTCAACTTTATAAAAATCATCATTGTTATACTTTTGTAAAATATTTTGAAAGTATTTTAATAATGCATCCTCTCATATCTCAGAAGTTTTAATGCTCATAGCGAAAGTGTTTGCATTGTAAGACATTAGATTGTCTTGTGTATTTGAGAATCACTACAGTTCTGTACAGAAGTCAGATCCACTCAGAGAAGTAAATGGAAACAGAATTCTTTAGACTGTAGTACTGCTCTGCTCTTCCCGATAGAAAAACAACAAAGATGATGAAAGCCGTCCTCCTTTAATCCATCTGTTCCATTGATGTGTTGCAGTTAAAAGGAAATCCCAACGTAGAGCATGTTAAAGCTTCACAGTCTGTGAAAAGACACAGTGTTTCTCAGACCGAGAGAAGGTTTGCAAGCGGCGCTTAATTCAAAAATTTCCCAGTGGGAAGCGCTCAGACTCCGTTTACAATTAATTTCTCCCAGCTTGTTTTTAATGCTGAGCAATAAAACCGTATGAAAATAAAGGCTATTGTCAAGCCTTAGATTATTAGATTATAGCGTATAATTCAAGCGTTCGTTTTTCATTTTCATGTTCTGATGAATCTGTTTTGATCTGGATAGAACTCTTTTGGTTATTCAGTATCTGCTCTTGTCTGCCCCACTGATGTTTTTCCTTTTTTGTGTGTTTTTTGCATATGAAAACCTATAATTGCTGTCCTTTGTGTTAGCAAATTGATGGACAGCTGCAACATATCAATAGTGAAGCAAATTTCTCTCTCTGTGTAACCTTATATGGGGATAATTGCAGGAGGGTGAAATTAACATGAGGACGGCAGACAGTTTTTTACCTTATTAGGTCAACAACAACACCGACCCTGTACTTACGGAAACCTGCTTGCCTGTAAACAAGAGTGAATATGTTGTTCGTGATTTATTCAGAGACGGAAAATAATCAGACGATAATAATTACGCAACCTATTAAAAGTTATTTGTATCTGAGAGGGACAAGCATAAAGGGGAAAACTTTAATGAAACATCACTCATAGTCTCCACACGAGAAGCTAATCAGCTGGATTAATACGTAAAGCAACATTTCTCGCACATGCAGGGTTGTATAGAGGAAACGATAGTGGACGGAGGATGGGAGCTAATTATATTTCAGTGCAACCGTGATTTAATGTGCTTGTTGGCTAATGCCCAATCAAGCAATTTGAAGAATTGTTGAAAATATAATTTAACTGCCCTCACTTTGCAGTACAATATCTGACATCAGCACCTTGGTGAGAGAGCGTTATTCACCTTGTCTTTGATTAGCTCAATTATTTTCCCATTGACTATTCAGCGTTTAAAAGCAAATAAGGGCAAATAACTCAACCTCGCTACCTTTTAAAGATGAATTTATTCGTATACTTCAGATTAATAATCTGAAATAATGAAATGAGATACAACTCCATTCAGTTCCACATACATTTCCAAAATACAAACACAACGCCAATGGCAAATGATCTGTATTCACTCTAAATTAGATTATATTCATATCCATTTTCTCTTACAACATAAAGTTTGGTGCAGTTGTTCTCATACATTAGTTCAGAAAATTATTTCTATTAATAAAGCAAACCAGTGTACTTTCTAAGTGAATCAGTATTTAACTGAAACTCATGTGCACGTTAAATTGTTGTTCAGTAATGGTGAAACTTTGGAAGAAAATGTCATTATTGCACAAATCATAATTGTATGGACATTGGCTAGACATGATTTTAATGTTTTAATAATGCATCCTCTCAGATCTCAGCAGCTGTAAAGCTCCCAGTAAAAGTGTGTTATTTTAAGATAAGCTGATTAGCTCAAACCATTTCACATTAAAGAATACATTCCAAAAACTATTTAGCTTTTAATAGTGTTTTATGGCAAATATCTCAACCTTTCTACCTTTTGAAGATGAACTTAGTCGTATGCAATATAAACAAACAGAAAAGATGAGATGAGATCATCTCTTTTTTTCTCATTAATTGGAAGAAACAATTAAACGTCTCATAACTTAATATTTTGAACTATTACAGAATTAAGAGAACAAAAAAAAAAGAACTTACAAACAGTATTATATGCATAGACATATTTATATACACATCCAAATAAAATAAGTTAAAGCAAACCAGTGTAAAAATAAAAAAGTAAAAATTAATTAAAGTTCTTGTACACATGACATTGTTGTTCAGTAATTAATCATAATTGTGTGGACATTGACTAGAAATTATTTGTGTGCTTTATTAATGAATCTTCTCAAATCTCAGGACAGTGAAGGTGTTTGTGTTTTAAGTTATTAGATCGGCTTAAATATTTTCCCATTGAAAAATAGATGCTTAAGACTATTCAGCGTTTAATAATAAATGAAGGCAAATATCTCAACCTCTCAACATTTTGAAGATGAGCCAGTTACATGCAAAAGAAATAAACAGAAATTAGATTAAATCTGTTCAAGGAGGAAAAAGAAACATTCTCTTTTGTTAAATAAATGAGATTCTCAAAATAAAAATACAGCTAGATTAGCTTTTCCTCAATGAAATAGTTCATGGATTAGGTTTGTGGGTTGTGTCTGTGTTAATGAAATGTTGCATGAACAGTAGATGTTGTTATTCTTTTCTTCGCCGTTCAAGACGACCACCAGCTAATCTGTTTGTGCCCAAGCTTCCTCTCCCGCTTGCCCCGTTACGGCCCTGCCACGCTCATCTCTTTAATCTGCCCTCCCAATTAGCCTCGACTTAGTGCGAAGCAAACAGCAGTGCTAGGGCTGCTAAGTTGGACTAAACGTCCTTTTAGCTAAGTCATTAGCTCTCTTTGCGCACACTGTCAGGAACAGTCTGACTCATTAGTGTGTCATCGCAAACAGTCATGTCAGAGACGCTAACCAAGACTGAGAAATGAAAGACAACTAGCCTCAAGTTAACATACTGTATGTGCTATTGCTAAACCGGACCAAATTAGCACATTTGCATGCTAATTTATGAAATTGTCAAGTCATAGCATCTCTGAAAATGCTATGTTGGCATATGAGAGCAGGATGAAGCTGTGTATGGATAATGACATCTTGAAAACAGGTTTTTAGGGTGTTAATGATGTTCTAGCAAGAGTATATTTGGAAAACTTGCAATGTGTGCCAGAGGGGACGTGCGCACAAAAATATGCAAACAGACACACGCATATGTGCGCAGTGGTACTCGTAGCACTTGTTAACACCTCTCGATACCGAAGGGTAGCAAAGCTGTTACAATTCACACTTCGAACATTGCAGCTGAGGTGTGTTTGACATAGTTTTGCTTCTTTAGTCAGCCAGTCTCTGCTCGCCTCACTTTACCTTCTACCCAGCAACACAAGCCATTTCTGTCACCCTACGTCATCTCAAAACAATCACGTTTTATGTCAAGGTATTAATGCAGTGGTACAGTATTTGAATTATAGATGTTGACTAAACATGTTTTTGAGTTGCTAAATGAGTTTGAATGTGTGTTTGTGTTACTATACTAGTTCCTGGCCCCATTCCTATGGAGTCCATTCAGACAGGCCCATACGAGGAGAAGATCTTCATGCAGTGGAAGGCCCCGAATGAAACTAATGGAGTCATTACACTCTATGAGGTGAGAAAATGCTAAATGTATATATTTTTTATTTATATTTTATGTATTTATAATGTATATAAATATAATATTATCAGGGTTTCTGTAGGTCTTAGAAAGGTCTTAATTTGCCCTTCCACACATTAAGGCCTTAAAAAGTCTTAAATCAAAACAGAAAGTCTTAAATTCATAAAGTCATGGCATTAAATGGTGCATGCATTGCAAAAAATGAATATCTTCCTCAGTATTTTCAACACAAATGTGACCCTGGAGCACAAAAGCAGTCTTAAGTCGCTGGGGTATATTTGTAGCAATAGCTAAAAAAAAATTGGATGGGTCAAAATGATTGATTTTTCTTTTATGCCAAAAATCATTAGGATATTAAGTAAAGATCATGTTCCATGAAAATATTTTGTAAATTTCCTACTGTTAATATATTAAAACTTAATTTTTGATTAGTAATATGCATTGCTAAAGACTTCATTTAGACAACTTTAAAGGCGATTTTCTTAATATTTAGTTTTTTTTTCACCCTCAGATTCCAGATTTTCAAATAGTTGTAGCTCGGACAAATATTGTCCTGTCCTAACAAACCATACATCAATGGAAAGCTTATTTATTCAGATGATGTATAAATCTCAATTTCGAAAAATTGACCCTTATGACTGGTTTTGTGGTCCAGGGTCACAAATATTCAAACATCCTTAAATCAAGATGTCTCAAGATTTACTTGAGATGCTAAAGGAAAACGAAGTCTTAAAAAACTGAACAAAATTATGTCAGTTATGCTTTAAACAACAACAAATATCTGTCGATGGGGTACTTGTTTTAATTAAGTTTAATCCAGTTGATTGGCAGATATTCGGTCTTGTTTTAATCATGCAGTCACTTCATTCTGATCAATTCCACAGAAAACAAGACTCCTTATCTTATGTCATTTGCTTCTCAAGTAAACATATCTTGATTTAAGAATCTTTAGACATACTGTATGTGCAGGAAAACAAGATTTCCAGATTCCAGTGGTTGGGACCAGAGGTATTAATTGTTATACTATCTTTGCTACAATTAATAAAAAAATTATGTAGATAGGTTGGAAGTTGCATTTGCATGCTTGGGACTGAAATGTTGCTGTTGCTGATGTGTGTATGTGTGTGTCTCAAAACTATATATCAATGTAAATTTATGTGGTAAAATTAGGTGGCAGGATACTAATTTGGTAAAAAATATTGCACAAAAATAAGTGATTTTTCTGTTGCAGGAAATGTTGTTTGACAGCCCGGATCTCTCTCAAATTAATGATTTGTTAGTCAATGCATAGAATATCCACATTACAAGCAAGGAAATGAAGTCACGGCATGACAAAAACAAATTACATACAGATTTTACTTTAATGTGTCTGTTTGAGTGGGCTGGAGGCACAAAAGAGCCTCACTATCTCTTTGATTTGATGAGGAAGACAAACCATGTGCAAGACATTCTACATATCCAGGTACATCATTAAAACGGGGTTACAGCGTGTGCCATCTTGGTGATAAGAAGATTGACAGAATATACTAAATGTATCGAGCGGACACAATGCAGTCCAATTTGGCCGGATAATTGCTATAATAGCCCTCATTGATTTAATTAGAAGCGTCCAATAGAATTATCCAAGAGATCTGAGCAGCCGTATGCCTCCTCTCCTCGCTTTCAGTGATTCAGACAAATTAGACATAGGACAAAGAGCTCGGAAGCAGGAAAAGGCAGGTGCAGAGATGAATGCAGTGGAAGGGTCACAAAAGGATATGGTTTTGTTCGTGGCAAGCAAGTTTCTTGATTCAAAGCTTTAGGAAAGTTTGGAGACTCATGGAAATAAAATAGGACTGCAACAACCTGCAATAATAACATTAAAAGTTGATAGTGGGTTTTTTTTCTTCATTTTGTTTTTGAGAGTGTGAAAGGTTATTTGCAATATGCTGTATAAGATCAAATTAATAGTTTAAACATGTTTTTAATGTTATATTGTATACTGTATATGTATCATCACATACAATGCTGCATATACAGTATGTAATGCTTTTATTGCTATGTATGTTATTTTACATGCATAAAATTGTGTTTATATATAAACCATATTAAAAACTATATATATATATATATATA
>NW_015505672.1:77649-78772 GCF_001515645.1 Sinocyclocheilus grahami
GCATATACTGTATCTATTTAATATAATACCATATATATATATATATATATATATATATATATATATACGTAGGGCTGTACGTTAACATTTTCCTACAGAGGTTGAAAGTTTTGTAGCACAGGCCAAAAGGTTGTAGCACAAGTATAAAACGTCTGTTATCATGTCTGAAACAAACACAAGTAATGGAGTTCATCACTTAAACAGGCACTGATGTTCCATACAGAGCACAAAAAATACAAACCATCACAAAAATTGTTTTTAGACAAAGTTTTCTTAATTTGCTAGCACCTCTTACAAAAAGAATGGCTGACATTTAGGCCAAAGTGAGCAAAGATAAAAAATCTTTGTCATTATTTTATCCTTGTTATTAGAAAATAAGAACAAAGATATACATTACAAATACACATAATATACAAATAAAACAAACAGTGCTTTATTTGTCAGGTACAGTATTTAGCAGTAACATTCAAGAAATTGAATGAACAGATATTAAAATAAAACACTAGATACACTATATACATCAATTATACTTTTTTTAAAGCAACTGACTAATGATTGTTTTGTCGTTTTATTAACATTAAAAGAATAGTTCACCAAAAATTTAAATTCTGTCATCTGTCTTTCAAATCTGTCATAGTGTTTCGTTTTTATACCATCATTTACTCAAGTTGTTTTAAACCTGAATTAGTTTCTTAGTTATTTTGAAGAATGTGGGTAACCAAGCAGTTGCTGGTCCACAGTGACTTCCATGTTTTTTTTTTTCCTACTGTAAAAATCAGTGTGGTCCAGCTACTGTTTGGTTACCCACATTCTTCAAAATATCTTCTTTTGTGTTCAGCACAAGAAAGAAATTAATACATGTTTAGGACAAAATGTGAGTGAGTAAATAATGACAGAAATTAATTTTTTTGGGGTAAACTATCCCTTTAATGACAGTCAGCAGCATGTTTAGTAACTACTGTCCCTTTAAGAGCTTCATGCGTTTCTCTTTCAACTGTTTACTTTCATTTTAGACATAACCAACTGTGTTTATATGTAAACCTTGTGTGATTTTGACAGTATTATACGCGAAATCAATCAGATGCGTAAGACAACTTAGTCCAATAATCAGGCGCTTTTTGAC
>NW_015505672.1:79190-137843 GCF_001515645.1 Sinocyclocheilus grahami
CGCATGCAGAACAGCACGTGAATTAAATGTTTAACCGGTATTGCTTTAAAGCAGATGGAAATAATGTAGTTTTGTGATTGCGCATAAGTGCAGTGTCCCGTGAGAGTAACTCTACCGCTGAACTAACACTGATGTGAATGCATGTGGCTTTGTACATTATATTGAGACGGAGGGAGGCACCAGAACTGCAGCTGACAGAATGTGCGCTGTAGCAGATACAACGATATTTCTTCAAAAGCAGATCGTGGAGGCATTTTAATCGTATATAATTTTAATCGTATATAATTTAAAATATATATGTGTATATATATTTATATATATAGTTTTGAAATGATAAGTACAGTATGTAGTATTATATAATATACTGTATATGTATAGTTAATGTTTTTATTGCTATTTATGTTATGTAACTATAAATATATAAAAAAATATGTAGTTGTGTGTGTGTAGATGTGTGTGTGTATGTATGTATGTGTATATATATATATATATATATATATCTCAGAAATATCCAATATCGATTTACATAAATTCTAATTATAAATTTATATAAACAGTCTAGTCTTGACAAAAAAGTTGTCTGTAGAGTCTGGTAACACATAATTTAGTGCTATATTTGAACTGAATGAATTTGAGATCTAAAGCAGAGCGGAAGGTTTTGAATGACTTAAATACAGATTTTTCTATTGACAGCCACAGTCTGTGCTCATAGAAGTTTCTATAACTAAATGTATTTCTAGCAGGCTTAATTCAGCGGCAATCACACCAGAAGTGATTTGAGGTTAAGTGCCTGAAACAATGACACAGAGATGATTGCTTAAGGCTCAACCATTGTAGGAATGAACCGGTAACCCTCTGGTTACCAGCCACTAGGCCACAACACCCTATGTATAATGTATGTGAAGAAGTACTGGGTGGTCCATTGATCTACACTTATAAGAGCAGCTCAGCAGCCTGCTAAATATGACACGCACACATCGCAGTGGGTTTCAGATCAGTTTCTGAGTACCTGAGATGTGTCCTGCATCAAAATCCATACTTTTGATCAAATTTCCTCTCTCTCTCTCTCTTTCCTCTCCCTTCATTTCACTGCACAACAGCCTCCTGTTATCAAACCATCAAAGCCTTTCAGAAATTAATTGCTTTGCTGACAAAATAAGAATGTGCGTATGAAAGTGCAGGGAAAGTAAGACAGGGGAAGGTCCTCAACAGCTCCTTATTAATCAACACTGAAACGTGTAAAGCGAAGGTCTCTTTTGTCCTCCTGCTTCTTTATGTGTCTTTATCTCCATGCAAGTGAGGATGAGTAAATAGCAGAACACTTCTGCAAACGCGGCTGTTTGGTCCTTGATCTTTGTTTTGTTTAATTTGCGTGACATGTTGTGAGTTTGCGATGACGAGATGTCTTCCACCCCTCCGCTGTGTCTCATACGGCGTATCTGACGGCTTCCTGTCTGGAGTTACAAGAAAACAAACCACCCAATTTTTTTTAAAGAGAGAACCTGTCTGATGGTTTTTCTTTGGAGGAGTGATGGACAGGGGCATTGACACTCTCTGCGGGTGCTATTATTTGTTTAAACACACTTTAAAATTAAAATGACATTTGAGTTTAGCAGAGGTTTTTTTTTGACAACAAAAATGTACCATATTATTATACCATGTTTTTTGCACCATTGTAGATTAGTTTTGCTTCGTTTTTTGGTTATAATACACTAACAAAAATGTACCAAAAGGTACCATATTATACTATATTATGCTATGGCTTTTTGGACTGCTGTCGTGGTATTTTAGTCGTGGTGTCATGGTGGCAAAAAGTATTCTTGAAAATACCTTGGAGTACCATATAAAAACTATGGTACATTAATTTCAGTACCATCAATGTGCCATGTACTTTTTTTGTAAGGGACATGATACCATGGTAATTTTTTCATTGTAAGATTTTTAGACATCTACCATGGTAATACCATAGTGTTCTTTGCTTTTTTAAAAGGAATTAAAATTGTTATTTGGCAAGGACGCATTAAAAGTGACAGAAAGGACATTTATTATGTTACAAAAGATTTCTATTTCAAATAAATGCTGTTCTTTTGAACTTTTTATTCATCAAAGAATTCTGAAAATAAATACATTGCCGTTTCCACAGAAATACTAATCAGCACAACGGTTTTCAACATTGATAATAATAAGAAAAGGTTTACTGAGCATCAAATCAGCATATTAGAATGATTTCTGAAGGATCATTTGACAATGAAGACTGGCGTAATGATGCTGAAAATTCAGCTTTGCATCACGGGAATAAATTATATATTTTTAAATATATTTAAATAGAAAATAGTTGTTTTAAATTGTAATAATATTTCACAATATTGCTGATATTGGTGAGCATAAGAGACTTTTTTTTTTTTTTTTTTCAAAAACATACTTTTTTATCGACCCCAAACTTAAAAAATAAAATAAAAATTAAATACTATAGTGTATAAATAAAATAATCATAATCAGTACAGTGGTATATTTCAAAGTATCCAGATATAATAATTTCACATCGATGTACTATGGTACCACCATACTTTTTTTTATATGTAAAACCAATTTTTCTCTCTCTAAATAAGTAAGGAGCTGTTGTTCTGTGTGCTGATGTAATGGGGAAGGTTTTCACCTCTAACAAAGATAAACAGCCTGAGGAAAACCTGTACACATCCCACTTCCTCCCTTCATGGTGTTGTTTTCGTTTCCATCAATAAGTGCTTGAGTTGCAAGCACTCGAGTTAAGAGAACCAGTAACCCCTATCTCTCGAGAGCGACTAAACCCATTTAATGGGCTCATGATCCTGCACGTCTGGGTCTAGAGACAGCTGGAGGGAGGTCTAAATCCGGGTTAATGTCGAGAGTGCAGTTTTTATTTACCGTTTGTCATGTCATGAGACGGTGAGATTCAAGCACCCTTATTTTGTCCCAAACAGCAGACATTAGTGTATCATTGCTAGTATTCAGAAGGAAGTTGTTAACAAGGTACTGGGTTGATGCAATGAGTTGGTCACTAGATTCTACAAAGTTTGTGAGGTTTATGCCATCTTTAAAAGATATTCAAAGTTTTAGTAGCAAGTAAACAAATGATCCATATGCTTTGAGCCATGAGCATTGTGTATTTTCAGATTTTTGTTTTCTGATTATTTTCTGAGTCATATCTGTAAAGAAATGTTTTTATTTTTGGGGGGAATGAAATTTGTATCACAAAGTCTATAGACATGTTCCACTATTTTCATTCTCTCTCATGCCGGACAGTGGAGAATGCTGTGCCATTACTTTAATAATTTGACTGTATGTTATCACTGTTTTCAGATTTATTCTCCATAAAAAACATTTAAACCACACTGTATTTTAGATGATCGTGGTGGGCAATGTCTAAGTGGGCAGTTCTTGATCAAGTCTGATTATATGAGACTATGTTACTAGTATCGTATTACTAGTATTTGCATAAGTGCTGTATTTTTTGTTTTTCTGTTTTATGCCTTGCAGAACTGAGTGGAATATAACATATTATTCTCTTCACCAAATGTTGAGTAACCTCATTTCTGTCTGGCATCCCAAACCCTCATAACTCACCCAAATATTCTGTGTTCTCAGCCAGTCTGTTTACCAGCTGTAAATCTCAGGAGATGGTGACTTGAACGAGGCCGAGGAATTACTAACCGAGCCCAATCAAGCTTGGGTTTATAGTTTTGCGTTTCACATATCTGCTTGTATAGCAGTTGCCTTGGATTTCAAGTTCTTAAAAAAAATTCTGAAGGGTTGAAAGTCCATGCAGGATGAATTTTAGATGTTTAATTGCTTTGAGCTTCATTGAAGTACTTATTTGTGAATTGTGCAAGTGTGGTTGTATGCTTGTTTGTTTTTCTAGGGTGCCTTTTTTGTTAGTAGTTTTACTTTTCACATGACAAAAGGAATATTGTATGACAGTGTCACAAGAGACTTTATCCCTGTTCCAAAGCGTAGTGAGCAGCCTACATGCCTACTGTCTACATAGGCATCTATGTCTACATCTATCTATCTATCGTCTTCTATGGCTCAGTTTAATTGGAACCTCATAAGTGTCTGTTTTGGACCAATTTCCATAAGCAGCAACATAGGCTGAACTGATTATTTTACTCTGATATTTTTACACTGATGGGCCATTAGGTGAGGGGCCCTTAGTCTCTCAGGTGTGAATCACATAAATATTCATGGTCATTGTCACTCCCTCGCATATGGACTTTCTAAAACAAAACATGTCTTACAAAAGTTAGATCAATATATTGTTTTCTGTGAATGAGTGAGCAGGATGATTTTCATATCATTTTATAGCAAAAACTCTAGTATATCACATCCAGTTCTCAAAAGTCTTGTGAACAAATGTTCTACATGTTTTATGGCCTTATTTCAGTCACTGTTATTTTTTCACTAACCATGCACAAACGTTGTTGTTTGTTCCTTACATGTTATTATAGCCTAGTTTGTACAGAATTAATATTTTGTAAAATTCTGAAAAAAATTTAAAAAATTGTCAAAACGTCTCCTGGGCCCCAAAACCCTTTCAGAGTCAAGTCAAGTCACCTTTGTTTTTATAGCACTTTGTACAATACAGAGTGTGTCAAAGCAGCTTTATGGTGTTAAACAGGAAAAACATGTGCTGATAATGCAAGAGCACAATAGAAAACAGTCAGTGTATCAGTTGATTCAGTGATGTTATCGTCCAGCTCAGTTCAGTTCTCTTTCAATAGTGTCTGTGCAGTCAAGTCACCAATGTTGCCAGAAATTGTGACCCCAGAGGGATAAGAGGTAGTGTCCATAAGTTGCCTTTGGAACAGCCTTTTTGTTGCTAGTGAACTTAAGATGCCTTAAACGGCAGCTCCCTATGTTTTGGTACAGGATCGCTCTCTGTCTCTCTCTCTCTTTTTTTTTTTTTTACTCATTGCTGAAGCGAAGTAGCCATAAATCCAATATCTCCTACAAACAGGGCTGTTTTCTTCACATTCCCATCTCCGCTGCCAAACTAAACTAGGAAATGAACCCTTTTCAAATCAGCTGTGGTCAATTAAACTCAAGCGGCTCTTTTAACAGAGAGCCACAGTGCATTCAGTAGTGCATTAGGCCACTTTTAGCAGCCTGTCGCGTGGCATCACATGCCCCCTGGCCAACACTTCCTGTCTCCCCTGACATTAGTCTGAAAAGAGAGAGGGAGGACAGACGAGATTGGGAGATAGATCCCCCATCCTCACCTCTTCATTTCATACTTTCAGTCTTCTACAGGATTGACCATCCCTTGTGTTTTTCCCCCATCAGGACATTTAAGTGATGACAGAGTAATTGGAGGTCTATTGATCTCAATGCCGGCTTTTGAGCTGTTAAGTTGTTGTTGTTGTTTTTTTATTCATTTAGTCACAAAAAAATTTTTGTGCAGGACACATTGTCAAAAATGAAATGATTCTGGTGGTACATTTTAATCACCACCAGTATCCATGTGTACTCTTGTTGCACTGGAAGATACACATAATCAAAAGTACTACAAATATTAATATGTAACAGCAACTAGTTTAATGCAATATACATATATAAACTACAGTATTATTGTTTATATTAAGTTTAGGTGTGGGCTAAGATCAGGAGCGCCTGCAGGATTTCTTCCGAGGGTACGCACAGTGTTTTTTTTTTGGGGGGGGCAAATGATCAGTGAGAGCAGAACAAATGTGTCACACGTTTTAAACTCAACAAAATGGTAAAATTCATATATCAAGAGCATGCTCACAGATGAAAGCAGAGAACAAAACAGCATTGGATTAAGTGGATTAGAGCCCTGCACGGGCCTCAAATATAGGCCCTAGCCAGTATTTTTTCCCCTTTTCCCAAAAAAGCTTATACTACTGTTTCAGCTATTAAAATAGTTCAGTTTTGTATGTAATGGAAAGTGATTATTTTTCATTTCGTTTTTTTTATATAGTTAATTTAGAAAAACGTTTGGAGCATTTTTTGTTCGTTAAATGTAAGTTGTTTTTTGTGTGTTTTTTTTTAAGTAAGGACCAAGCGGCCAGTGGCAGACAGTTAGTTGATCATAGCCTATGTTTGATCAATTTACCCTTTTCAAATCATCACGACTTGCCTAAAATAAAATCTATAGATATAAAACAGTTCAAGCATATCAAAATGTTAGTTTAAATGTTTAACCTAGATAAATGTGTGCTGTTAGACGCATATCCAATAGTTTGTGTAAGTGGATTAGAGCCCTGCACGGGCCTCAAATATAGGCCCTAGCCAGTATTTTTTCCCCTTTTCCCAAAAAAGACTGTTTCAGTGTTTCAGCTATTAAAATAGTTCAGTTTTGTATGTAATGGAAAGTGATTATTTTTCATTTCGTTTTTTTTATATAGTTAATTTAGAAAAACGTTTGGAGCATTTTTTGTTCGTTAAATGTAAGTTGTTTTTTGTGTGTTTTTTTTTAAGTAAGGACCAAGCGGCCAGTGGCAGACAGTTAGTTGATCATAGCCTATGTTTGATCAATTTACCCTTTTCAAATCATCACGACTTGCCTAAAATAAAATCTATAGATATAAAACAGTTCAAGCATATCAAAATGTTAGTTTAAATGTTTAACCTAGATAAATGTGTGCTGTTAGACGCATATCCAATAGTTTGTGTGGAGAGTGGAAGCTGAAGCGCGCTCTGCAGGACATGGAGGCGCCAGCGCGCTCACATTTTTTTCTAACAGTGGAAACAACTTAAAATACGCAATCATTTTTGCTCATAAAGGTAAGAGTAATTCATCATTCTAAACTGTAAAGGGTCTAGTTTTATTTGTGTGCACTCACAATTTCATAAAACAAACGCTTTCTGCCGTCTCGGTCTTGAGCAGGAGCACTTCACAATGATGAACCTAAACTCAGCGAATTGCCTCACAGACATGATAAAAATATATAGTAAGATTTAAATTACTACTTTAAAACGAAATAATTCAAATTGAAAATAGAAACAATTTCTTTATGTAATCCGTGCATTTTTCTCTAAAAGCACGCCCAATGAGGAAATGGCAAGTCATTTTTTTCATCACCATAATTGATGGATATCTAAAATATAAAAATAAGGAAAAGCCTAAAACAGGCCCGATTATAATTTGTGTTTTATTTTATTATTCTGTACAATTAAAAAATAAAACACAAATTATAATGGCATATATGTAAAACTTTGTCCTATAATTGTATAGCTGTTTATATTTTCAGTTTTTTTTGTTGCTCTGTTCTGTATACCTTCAAATTTAAAGGATTTGCTTCAACGCAATTTTGTCTGATAGGCTATGTGAATTATTTATTAGCCTATTTTTTTTTTATCCATGCAGCAAATGCTTTAAAAACATCTTTAAAAATTACTTTATTACATTCCAGATGCTTTTAAAGTACTTTTCACTATACATTTTACAGGTAGCTTGAATGTAAAACATTGTCATGAATTTATTGTATTCCCATTTGTAAAATAGCCAACAAATTAATTTTTGTAGGCTAACCCGATCTCATGAAAGTGCGTATAGCATGATTCTCTGCTTCTATTTGGCATAATATTTAAATGCAGAAATTGACTTTGGCATGCAAAAGACTGATAAATTCATAATTAATGGCAATATCTGATTCAGTCGACAGAAATACGGGACACACAGGCCTATAATAACCACTGAAATGTTTGCTGGGCAAATCTCAGATCAGTCTGAGCGCTCATGGTACGCACAGTGCGTATAGCCTTACACCTGCAGGCGCCGCTGGCTAGAATTAAGGGATCTAAAATATGGTCATGCAGATTAAGGCAGTAAAATGTGCTTTATAAGTACTAATATACAGCCAATATGCTAGTAATATGCATGCTAATAAGCAACTAGTTAATGGTGAGAACTGGACCTTAAAATAAAGTGCAACTGATTTTATTTTAATTGAAATATTTTTTATAAACATTTTTATATATTAAAAACTATTTTAATGTAGACAAAATATTAATATGTAACAGCAACTAGTTTAATGCAATATACATATATAAACTACAGTATTATTGTTTATATTAAGTTTAGGTGTGGGCTAAGATCAGGAGCGCCTGCAGGATTTCTTCCGAGGGTACGCACAGTGTTTTTTTTTTGGGGGGGGCAAATGATCAGTGAGAGCAGAACAAATGTGTCACACGTTTTAAACTCAACAAAATGGTAAAATTCATATATCAAGAGCATGCTCACAGATGAAAGCAGAGAACAAAACAGCATTGGATTAAGTGGATTAGAGCCCTGCACGGGCCTCAAATATAGGCCCTAGCCAGTATTTTTTCCCCTTTTCCCAAAAAAGCTTATACTACTGTTTCAGCTATTAAAATAGTTCAGTTTTGTATGTAATGGAAAGTGATTATTTTTCATTTCGTTTTTTTTATATAGTTAATTTAGAAAAACGTTTGGAGCATTTTTTGTTCGTTAAATGTAAGTTGTTTTTTGTGTGTTTTTTTTTAAGTAAGGACCAAGCGGCCAGTGGCAGACAGTTAGTTGATCATAGCCTATGTTTGATCAATTTACCCTTTTCAAATCATCACGACTTGCCTAAAATAAAATCTATAGATATAAAACAGTTCAAGCATATCAAAATGTTAGTTTAAATGTTTAACCTAGATAAATGTGTGCTGTTAGACGCATATCCAATAGTTTGTGTGGAGAGTGGAAGCTGAAGCGCGCTCTGCAGGACATGGAGGCGCCAGCGCGATCACATTTTTTTCTAACAGTGGAAACAACTTAAAATACGCAATCATTTTTGCTCATAAAGGTAAGAGTAATTCATCATTCTAAACTGTAAAGGGTCTAGTTTTATTTGTGTGCACTCACAATTTCATAAAACAAACGCTTTCTGCCGTCTCGGTCTTGAGCAGGAGCACTTCACAATGATGAACCTAAACTCAGCGAATTGCCTCACAGACATGATAAAAATATATAGTAAGATTTAAATTACTACTTTAAAACGAAATAATTCAAATTGAAAATAGAAACAATTTCTTTATGTAATCCGTGCATTTTTCTCTAAAAGCACGCCCAATGAGGAAATGGCAAGTCATTTTTTTCATCACCATAATTGATGGATATCTAAAATATAAAAATAAGGAAAAGCCTAAAACAGGCCCGATTATAATTTGTGTTTTATTTTATTATTCTGTACAATTAAAAAATAAAACACAAATTATAATGGCATATATGTAAAACTTTGTCCTATAATTGTATAGCTGTTTATATTTTCAGTTTTTTTTGTTGCTCTGTTCTGTATACCTTCAAATTTAAAGGATTTGCTTCAACGCAATTTTGTCTGATAGGCTATGTGAATTATTTATTAGCCTATTTTTTTTTTATCCATGCAGCAAATGCTTTAAAAACATCTTTAAAAATTACTTTATTACATTCCAGATGCTTTTAAAGTACTTTTCACTATACATTTTACAGGTAGCTTGAATGTAAAACATTGTCATGAATTTATTGTATTCCCATTTGTAAAATAGCCAACAAATTAATTTTTGTAGGCTAACCCGATCTCATGAAAGTGCGTATAGCATGATTCTCTGCTTCTATTTGGCATAATATTTAAATGCAGAAATTGACTTTGGCATGCAAAAGACTGATAAATTCATAATTAATGGCAATATCTGATTCAGTCGACAGAAATACGGGACACACAGGCCTATAATAACCACTGAAATGTTTGCTGGGCAAATCTCAGATCAGTCTGAGCGCTCATGGTACGCACAGTGCGTATAGCCTTACACCTGCAGGCGCCGCTGGCTAGAATTAAGGGATCTAAAATATGGTCATGCAGATTAAGGCAGTAAAATGTGCTTTATAAGTACTAATATACAGCCAATATGCTAGTAATATGCATGCTAATAAGCAACTAGTTAATGGTGAGAACTGGACCTTAAAATAAAGTGCAACTGATTTTATTTTAATTGAAATATTTTTTATAAACATTTTTATATATTAAAAACTATTTTAATGTAGACAAATATTTGACACTGAAAAAAATATTTGGACACTTAAGACATGTCAAAATAAATTTCTGTAAATTGTACAGTTTACATGATTAAACAAAGATATACTGTTGAAGTTATTTGAGTATGTTTTACAAGAAAATACTATTTAATAGATTTTTTACGTATTTGCTTATTCATTTATTTGAATTCAGTGTTACTTGCTGTGTCTTTGTAATTGTTGGTGAAACTTACCTGCAATTTCTGAGTGAAAATTGTTTCTTCACTAAATTTGTTTCAGTGAGGTTACTCTGCTAGACTACTTAGTGCACTCAAGATACCTTTTGAATCTGATGTACTGTATATATGAATAAAATTGTTTAATGAATTGTTTTAATTGATTTGATTCTCTGGAAGGGTTACACTGAGCTAGACTCAACCTCAGACCTGTATCATAACATCTTGAGAGCAACTTACAGCCGAATTATCCATCTGTCTGTGTATTACACGAACAATTCCCTTCAGCCACCTCACGCTTTCTGTTTCATTGGGCTGTAAAGAACCTGTGTTTTATGAGATATGTTCAATACGACCTGCTGTTGGCTGAGTATATTAACACCGAACAAGGGCACAAATTTACAGAGGAGCTACGCTAAAGGCAATAGATGATATTTTAAAAGCCCCTTTAATAAAAGGCCTGCCATCAATTTCTAATGCCCTTTCATTTATAGAAAAACCTATCAATTTAAAACAAACAAAAAATGTATCTAACTGTCAAACTGGTAGGTATGCAAAGCTAAGACTGGACTTAAGAACACAATTAAATGTTAAAGGTGAATTTCTTTAATGCTTAAAATTCTGGCTCAACTAATGACATGAGTTGAAGCAGAAATACCTGTTTGTCCAAACAGTGGCTGAAGAGGGTTTAAACATTTCAGTCAGCGTGTACAGTAAATTGGCAGCTGCAAAAGCAAAACTCAGGTTGTAACTCTCTATTATAATCCATAACATGTAAACTTGTGCTTGGCAGTATATTACACCAGGCTGCTCTGCCACACCTCAGCGGTGCTGTGTGATTTACTGACCCAACATGAAATCATAAACATGATAGCATATTAAATCAAAACTAGGCTGCTGGAAAACATAAAAATATGTCAGTATAACCAATCCTTTGACATGAAATAAAACAACACGCATGAAAGTCTAAGGAAACCTATGTATATTTGCATACTGTTACTGCATGTCCTTGTCCTGTACAAGATATCGCATGCAGGATTGTTTTTCTTTGACATATTATTTAAAAAAAACAATTAAGTCCAAACATTCATACTGCCATAAGTGTGTGTGAGCCAGTAGTGTCTTAAAGCGATAGTTGACCTAAATATGATAATTCTGTCATTATTTACTGTACTCATCTTCATGTTGCTCCAAATCTGTATGACTTTATTTCTTCTGTGGAACATAAAGACAGATTTTGCAAGCTGCTTTTTCCAAAAATTGTACGGTAACAAATATACAGTACACAACTGTTTAAAAGTTTGGGGTCAGTAAGTTTGTTTTGTTTTTTCTTAAGAAATTAATACTTTTATTCAGCAAGGATGCATTAAATTGATCAGAAGTGACAGAAAATACATTTATAGAGTTACAAAAAAAATGTGCTTCATATAAACGCTGTTGTTTTGAACTTTCTATTCATTAAAAAAATCATTTAAAAATGTAAATGGTGTCCACAAAGCAGCAGAACTATTTTCAGCATTGATAATAGTAAGAAATGTTTGTTGGTCAGCAAATCAGCATATTAGAATGAATTCTAAAGGATCATGTAACACTGAAGACTGGAGTAATGATGCTGAAAATTCAGCTTTGTATCACTGAAATAAATTACATTATACATTTTGATTTTGGTTGCACTGTCCCTTTAAGTGACTACCGTATACTGTATATAGTATTTTTTTCCTATAGATGACCAATGTTCTGTATAATTATTTTAATTCAGAATTACTGTAAGTTATATTTTGACATCTGAAAAGTTTCATCATTGCATCTGCACGTCTCTCATGTGGATTTTCTGGAGTGATATTTGGTTTGAATGCAGATTTGCTTCTCCTGACTGTTTTGTTGCCTGTGGTCAGTGGACAGTCATGGATGTGTGTGTGTGTGTGTGTGTGTTTGTGTGTGAGTCAGAGTGTTTAGAGGGCATTCTGAATCACTATACTATGCATGCATGAAAAGCTTTTAGGCAGCGGGCCTGCCAGGCACCCAGCTGTCAATTTATTTGATTTGATTTGAATTGTGGAATGGGGTTATGAAGTGTGAAACGTCAGGGATAAAATGTTTTGATTACCCCCATACACTGTGGCCATCAATTTCCATCAGTCTCCTCTAAGATATGGAAGGTTTGTGCATCTTGGCATGAAAATGTTATCTGTAACCTAGTTTAGTAAATGTTTCTGGGCGTGTTAATTGTTAGCTGGATGTTGTTTTCAAAAATTTAAATTTTTACAGCCTCGTAAAAGTGTTTTAATAAGTGGCTTGTATTTACAGCGCAGTGCACTGAATATGCTTGTTATTCATTGTATTCTTAATATAATATTTGGGTTGCATTTCTAGTCACTGAAATTATCTCAAATATTTGGAGAGAACATCTGAATGCAGAAAAGCCAAAATAACTAAAAGAAATCCAGTAAAACAATTTGTTCAGCGTCAAATTGCTTTTCCTGTTTCAAAAGGATGATGTTATTTAGAATTATAATGTTTAAAGGAAAAAATGAACCCCAAAATGAAATATGTTATTTGCTCACACTCTGTTCCAAACTTGTATGACTTTCTCCTTTCAATGAAACAGAAATGAACTGAAAGCACTGGCCAATATATATATATATATATATATATATGTATTGCTTATTTATTATTTATTTAGTGCTTCTTGCGTTTAAGTCGTGCAAGTCTTTTGAAATCATACTGTTGCATGGGCTTTGTGTGAAGAACAGACTGAAATTTAAGTCGCCAATCATTGAAAATGCATGCAATCTTGGTATGAAAAGACAGGTTTGACAGTGAAACAAAACTGTGGAGCATTTAAATTATTTTATTTCTTTGAAAACAACATCCTTTAATCAATATATGCTTTTATTGAATGTAAAAGACAGCATGAACATTCATCAAAACTCTCCTTCAATTTTTTCTGGATTTAAGATGAGTTAATGGCAAATAAACTATGACGTAACTGTCTCTCTGTGTCTCTATTGAATCTACTGAACCCTTGATGGAGTTATCATTGTAAAAATCTATCGGCCGCTTCTCTTTCATTAGATCACCTATAAGGCTCTTGGCTCCCTGGACCCCAGCGCAGATTTGACAACACAGCGTGGCCGGGTCTTCAAACTCCAAAATGAAACCCATCATCTCTTCGTAGGGTTGTATCCTGGCACCACGTACTACTTTACTCTGAAAGCCAGCACAAACAAAGGCTTCGGCCCACCCGTGACCACCCGTATTGCCACCAAAATCGCAGGTAAGGGAACAGCATGGTTTCAGCTAAGGGTTCAGCTAAGATTGTCGGATATTTTTCAAAAGTGTAATGATAATTAAACACAATTATAGTAAAACAGACCCTCAAGTTCCATTTTCATTTGTACTTTATGGATATAGATGTCGGATTGATGTTGGACAGACTGATGATAATGTATGAAATTATTTCTGGGAACATGAACTGACAGGGTTAAATAAGCTTAATTTGATTGCTTCCCTAATTACCACTTAAATTTCCAAAATTTGCATAATTAGTTTTGTCATTTTGACTTTTTTGTGTCTTAAAGAAGCTTTGCTGGAGCAAAAATCTCATTAGCGAGTTATTGGCATAAATATAGTTGGAATACAGTTAATGTAAAGTGAACAAAATAATGAGAACATGAATCATAAACAACATCCTCCACAAGTTCAGCCCCATTTCTGTGGCCTGCGGCTGTCAGTTCGTTCCGTTTCATAATGACGTGGCATTTGTGCAGCACGCCAGACACCGTTTATTAAAACCGTATTGTTCACTGAATCTAAACATTGTAATGAGAGATTGACATTTTCAATGTGATTACATAGTAATGATCGTTTTGAATCAGGCTTCAAAACTGTCTGCTTTCTCGTAAGAGTCAATACTGTGAAATGTATTTTTTACAAAAACATGAATATTAATTATGCATAATATTAAAACATGTTTTTGTGTGTTTGAAAGGCAGCTGAGTTCCAAGTTCAATACAAGCTAAACTCTGTTCATCTGTAACATGCTGTCAATTGCCGCAGACAACAATTTTGGCATCTCCCCCAGTTTATAATACATGCAAGAAGTGTTTACAGTATAAGGGAAACAGGTCAATAATTTAGCTCAAAGGGAATCATTTAAGATTTTAAAGGGAACTCCACCATTAATATGCAAGGGAATTAGGACAGAATCACTGTTTTACGGCGGATCCCTGAGACGGCCAGCGATTCAGTGAACGAGCCGTATGACAGCAATTCTGCAATGGATATCTATATCCAAAATATAGTGAAAACACTATTAATTAGCATAGTAACAAGATCGGCAGTTTAAGACATTAACTTGTGAGCACAAAACACAAGATACTTCTCTTTTCCATATAAATAAGGCTTTATTGGATAAATCTAAGACATATAAACTAATCTAACACACGCATTCACACACAAGTTGCAGAAAGAGAGAAAGTGAGGAAAATAATTAGTTTAAGAGAATGAAAATGTGAAATCCCAAGTTTACAGCAATATGTGCAATTGTATAGATCTGAACAACCATCAATCACTTAATTAACCCTCGCACTGAATTCCTCAATGAGGTTAAAATTTAGATTAACTACACCAGTTCAGCAGAATCTGGAGGTACTTGCTTTCTGTGTTGCGGGATTCCCTTTCTTGTCTGGTTGCTGAAAGGGGTTTCCCGAGGTTGCTGATTGGCTGGAGGTTAAGTCTTGGGAAGCCAGTGATTGGGCGTTGGCTGGCGACGCGGAGCTGTGGTCTGCAGTTGAAGGGTAGACAGCACTCATGCGGCGTTAGGCTTAACTCAGAACACGAAACTCTCAACGGAAAATAAAACAAACTAAAGAAATAGAAATAGATGTAAAGTTTGATGAGACCAGGTGGCGTTTCTTCTCATGGTTTTGGAGGAGCTGGCGTGTAAGCCAGACCACGCTCAAAACTAAAGAAGCATGACTAGGAGTGAAAAGCTAAAAGCCGCATGGCTAAAAGCTAGACACAAAAAGTCAGACCCGCAAAAAGGCAAAAGGCAAAAGACCAAAAAGCGCTAGTTTGATGGTGTCCTGAGTATTTAAACCAGGCTGTTTAACACACCCAAATGGTGTTTCGACCAATTGTAGCTCGGGGTGTTGCAATGTTTCTCCTTCCCATTCATAAATCAACTGTTATCTCATCATTCACATGACCTGCGTTTTTCCCGCTCTGGTAGAGTATGATTTTGGACATGATTTCTATCACGAGGATATGATACATTTGACCAAGAATTGACTGGGAGAAACGTTTCAAGCATGAAAATTCAAACTCACACATACCAAGCATGAATATGACCCCTTAAGCTATTCAATAGTTATTCAAAATACATTCACAATAAATAAGGCATGATGGTTAAACATGTGGGTTATATACATGATATGGGGTTAGATATATAGCAATGGTTAGTTGCTCGAGTCCTTTTAGTGTCATTTAGATGCATCTTCACATGGAAATGAAGTTTCTTTGGCATTCTGTGGACGTAAGGAGACCAGAGATTAAAATGTCTGTAAGGAATTTTAGTCTGTCTGTTCTTGTCGTGAAGTGGGGGAAGTCAATTTACGAGGAGCTTGTGACTGTAGTTACTATCGTGTGATAGTCATGCGGTCATCTCTTTTGACCATTATTCTTGATAACTTGCCCCAAAATTTTACAATCTCCTTGGACTTGTCAATGTGTTCTTTTGTGTTAATGTTGAAAACTGTTCTGTGACAGGGGCTTAGGTTTAGGCTTGCTTCAGAGAGGCTAGGGTCTGATTTATGACATCCTGTTGTCTTGGGCCTCTGTGGAATTTTTGTGACTCCTCGTGCCTCAACTCGGTTTTGACCAAATCTTAGATTGTCTGATTCGGTCTGATATCCTACAACAGTAATGCACTTTCATTTCAAAGTTTTAATACTATGCACAGAAATATTGGTCATTTTATTCTTGCAAATGCAATTCATTCATACTTATGTTACTTAAATCGATAAAAAAGTGCAAAGCTTTTTAGACATCCACTAGGTCTGCTATGCTATACAGTGCGTGCTTTCTTTATATTCTGATAGTCGGTGTCCTTTAACACGAATCTATGTGTCTGCAGCTCCATCCATGCCTGAATATGAGACCGACTCTCCTCTCAATGAGACGGACACGACAATCACCATCCTCTTAAAACCTGCCCAATCACGAGGGGCCCCTGTCAGGTGAGCATTCATCTCATGCCACTGGCCTGTTTAAAGTATTTTACTTATTTGTTTTACATTGAAGAACTGAAAAAATGTAAAAGAAATGTGCACCTTGAATGCAAGCTTAGTCGCTTTGGATAAAAGCGTCTGTCAAATAAATAAAAGTAAATGTGATTGATGTTGAGAATGTTTGCATTTGTGACTATCTAAGAAAGTACTGGTCAGGTGTGCTCTTTTGACACTTTTATTCAAGGGAGAATATAGAGAGGACCGATATAATGAGGGACTTTAAAATCCTAATTGGCTGTTATCAGTTGACTGAGATTAGGAGCCTGAAAGTTTGTCCCCTTGAGCTCACTGGACCTCAACATCAGCTGTAAAGATTTAAGTACTTGTTCACATGCTGATTGTGTCAAACTAAAAAAAAAAACACTTTATTTCCATAGTCCACTTTAGACATTATACTAGGTATAAGTAACTTTGCAACTACATGTCAACTATCAGTTATTACAGTATTAGTGGACAGTCTGCTTAATACCTGTTTGAAAGAAGAGACATCATTAGACACCATTTTGGTGTCCACATCAAATTAAATTTACAAAAGTGATTTTATATACATACAGAAAGCAAGTAAAGCATCTGCTTTACTGTTTCAAATAACTGGTAAAATAATGTCAAATGTAAAAATATGGGTGAAATAATGTTCTATCGTCATTCATCTTAACAGATATATTTCTGTAAAAATGAAACAATATACTTGACCTGTAATATGCCCTGTATTTATTAAAATAAGTAAAATAATAAGTGATCATACTAAATATTATGTTTTAAAAAGCTTCTTTCTGACAAATGGGTAAAACCTATTGCACTGTGATCCTTAAGTAGAGTCTTATTAATGCCATCTAATGATTCTTGTTCTAAATACTAAATACTATTGTTACACTAAATTATGTTTTAGTGGGTGTCTTCTGTAAATCATAGTAAAAATGTATAATAGTCATTATTTTTTGCTCAGAAAAAAAATCTAATTAAACAGGACACATTCTAATGTACGGTGGTAAAACAAAAACTAAATGTTAAGCTGTATTAAACTTTAATTGTTTTGATGCTTGAAAACCCCTTTTCGTCTTTGACCCATCTGTTAACACTTTATTTTAATAGTTTCCTAACTGACATTCTACTGTAACTTTGCAAGTACCTGTCAGCTTATTCTACTAACCGTAACCCTGTCCTAACTGTCTACTAATACTCTAATGAGAGTTAGTTGACATGTTGTTGCAAAGTTACTTATAGTAAGTAGAATGTGTGAAGTGAACTGTCTGTTTAAAAAAACTGTTTAAAAAAATGGTTTTAAATCTGCAGACAGATGCGAACCACATTAAAAGCCAAGAAGACACCAAATTACCCATGATCCCTCTCTTCAATCATCCAAGAGGTGTCTAGTGCATCGTCTGAATGAAGAAGTGCATTACTGTTGATTCACTCGGGGTCCTGAGGGTTTTTAAATGCAGTCATTCAAATAAGCATCATTTGTATGCTAAGCCTTCGAGGGGATCCTGGTCCATTTGGCTGTGTTTTGGCACCCAAACAAAGCCCTTCTCTGTGTGGAAATTCAGTATGTGAATGTGCAACAGATTTTGGCAAATTCTCGAAATTGCAAGTCGACTCTGACTTGGAAGAACAGCAGAGCTGGTGTGCAATGGTAGCCCATCAGTAATTATGACAATTATTTTGTTGCATGGACTGTTCTGAGTTGTGTTATTTTAGTATCATTGAACTACTATTAAAGTTTCTATTAATATTTTAAATCAGTTTTTATTTTTTATTTTCATTTTAATTTTAAAGTTTTAATTTTATTTTTTTTATAGTTTGTTTTTTGTATACTTTTCTATAGTTTTTATTCATTTTTATTTCAGTTTTAGTTTTAGTTATTTTCCACATCAAGTTGAGTTTCAGTGAGAAATGTTGCCTTTGCAACTATCTTAAATAAAAAAGTGTTTTATATTATTTTATTTTATTTTATTTCAAGTAATAAACATTTTTTTTATGGTTTTAATTTGAGTTTTAATTAACTATAATAACCCTAGTATTAGGATTTGGCAAGACAACACAAGATAACATAAGATTCAAATAATTATATTGTATTATATTATATTAATAAATTCTTTAGGCAATTTTATTAATGTTTGCATATTTATATTTAATATATTTAAGGGTAAACCAAAATGCACTGATGTATGTTTTATTCTAAACAAGTAGAAAACTGTTTTTCCATTGTTAGTTTGCTCTATAATGCGTACGACCCTGGCAATCCATAAGCGTCTTTATAAAAAATATGCAACTGAAAATTTTTTATAATTACAGCAGCTTTCGACCAGGGTTACAGCGGACACACAACACACGACATCCAGTGTGCACTTAAAGCCATTAGTTTGAAATGAAGATCCAGTGTGTTTGAAAGAGAAGAGCAGGCAGGCCTCTTTGGTCATGGGAAATTATCCTTTATGAAAGATGCCAGATTAGAGGCTTCTTTTCGGCGAAACATACATTTCCCTAATTGCACATAATTGGGAAGTATGTTCTTGGCGTAAGACCACATAATTGCAAACAAGTACTATTAGCACTGGGAGCTCAAAAGATGTCCTTATCTATTCACCGTGTTTTGAAACACACACATGCCCCTCTCCAGGCCTTCCCCACGACGAGCACTTTCAAAAAGCCTCATGTGCACAAATCCGCCACCTCCCCTCCAGCTAATTACCGTAGTGGAGATTTCCCTCTGCTGGCTCGCTACTGCATCGCTTGCCTCGTCGTTTTCTCTCAAGAGGAGAAGCAGCTGTGTATTTTTGGGTCTCATGCAGGTTTAAAGAGTTTTTTTTATTCCAAGAAAAGAGTGTAATAGAGATGTTTAGCAGCTAGTTGTTAGCGTTAGAGAGTTCTTGGTGGCTGACAAGGCCTTCTGTGATTCTTAGAAAGCTACAGGAAGAGATGTTCTTGATGGTTTTAATGGCTCGTTAAATTGCCTCGGGCACAGCTCCCTCTCTCTTTTTTGGATGTGCCATCGCTAGCTGAAGATATTTCAAATCATGAGGCTGCAGTATAAGCGGCTAATGCTAAAACATGCACTGTAAAAAATTATTGTGATTTTAACAGTAAAAGACTGTAAAAATGCTACAGTAAAAACCTGTTAACTGGTTAACAGTAAGTTTCCATACTATATTCGGTGAATAAATGTAATTACATTTAATGTAATTTTACAGTAAAATACTGTTAAAAATACGTTTTTTGGAAGTGAAAAAGTCATAATTTACAGTGACAAACCGTAAATTGACACTCCCAGAATTCCCTGCATGACACTTCATATTTGATTTTTTTTGTTGAAATAACATGTTTCTTCTTAGTTCTTTCTTATCAGGTGTGTACATTAGGGTTTAATCTTACATCTAATGTTGTTAAATTAATGTTTATTGCATTATTTCAGTATCATGTGTGTCACTATGATGGGGTTTAGGTTCATCATGTGACTTTCTCATCACCACCAGTCTTTGGTGGTTATCAGAGCATTACAATGGTTCAAAACAGATATTAGTACTTCAATATGTTGGTTTATTAAGATTAGATCAGTTAATGATATACAGTATTTTATTGTGAATTTAAGATAAGTCTGTAAAACCTAAAAGGTTGCTACCATATTTTTTACGGTGAAGTTCTGGCAATCACAGCTGCCGGTATTTTACTGTAAATGTCACCGATTTTTTTTTACAGTGTGTGCTTAAATATTAAAATGGACACTTTTTACATTTCCTAATACATTAGGCTAGTTTTATAGTTATGAGCACTATTCATCAGTGCTTGTTGTACTTAAGAAAAAAGGTTGTTATTATAATTCCCAGTAGAATAAATCAAGCCCCGTCCTACAGTTTTCTCACTGAATATGATGTTTTCCTCACATTACAGAAATCAAAATTATTATAAACTTGCTTCATGTCGACTTAAATAAAAATGTATTGGAATTGAGCCTCTTCATCAATTTTTGTGAGGCCTCATCCGAGAACTACAATAATGACATATTAGGTACATTGGTTTTGATATTTAGTACACTAATTAATCTTTTTTCCCCCTCTAGTGCTTATCAAGTGGTGGTTCAAGAGAAACGAAAGCAGAAAGTTCGCCGAGCCACTGATGTGTTGGAGTGTTTCTCCATTCCTGTTAGCTTCAGAAACGCCTCCATCTTGAATTCACCTCACTATTTTGCGGCTGAACTCCCCCCTGTTAGCCTTGCTGTAGTACAGCCCTTTACTATAGGAGACAACAAGACTTATAATGGCTACTGGAACGCACCACTGTCACCAGCCAAAAGCTACAGCATTTACTTTCAGGCCTTGAGCAAAGCCAACGGGGTGAGTATTTCATTTACTGTTTATTTCATATACCAATCTAATGTTCTCGATAACGGTTGACACTTAAGTATTGATTGGTAAATCTCCCAAAACCTGGCTGGGTCATATTTCACCCCAAAATCAAACTGAATGAAAAAATAAAAAAAATATTAAAAAGTATATTTTGCACAGGAAAATGTAACATTTTAATCTTCATGACAAACATATTTTCCCCCAATTACCATCATGATAATCATTAAAGAGTGACACCCAAAAATTCTTATATATTTTTTTAACGTATATTATTTACTAATGTATGTTTCATACTAACAAATGCTGTGAAGCATGACCATCCAAAAAACTAATGCAAGTGCATGTCAAAAAATATAAAGCAAAATCACACTGCTGGCGCACTATTACCATTTTAAATTAATAATATTTTTATCCTAATATATAACTGTATTTTTTTTTTTACTATCAAAAAGTTAAACATAATAGGAATCAAAATAAGAACCATTATTGACAATAATGTGAATTATAAAAATAAATAAAAAAACACTCATTATGATAATGGTGGGAAATTTCAGATTGTTCTTTATTCATATTATTATTAGTAGTATTAGGGTTGCAAAAAAGTGGAACATTTCCAGTAAATTTTGGAAATATTCCAGAAATTTTTTAAACTTTCCAGGATTTTTTGGAATATTCCAGGGATTTTTGGAAAGTTTCCGGAAATGTTCCACCCCTTTGCAACCCTAATTAGTATTATTATATTGTAAGATTCAACCTTAAACAAGCAATCTTTACAATTGAGAAGTCTTTGAAGAAAAAAACAAACTGATATCACGTTTCGAAGCATAAAGCTGTACGTCGACAAGTCTAAAAGTACACAGAACATAACCTTTGCTCTATATCATCCAAAATTACAAGGCTGTCCTAGAAATGGGTAGATATATTAATGCATAGTTATATATATATTCACGTATTAGCCTTTAAGCAGGCATAATGCGCTCAGCAAAGGCTCCATTTAGGCCTGCTGCATTGCTCTGCGTTTTGAAGTATGTGGTTCCCGATTTGATTGGATTTGATTCAATTCAATCTCTCAGTCTCAGGCGGCTGGAGAAAAGCACTCAAAAACAACCTCAGACCATGACCCAGATAATTTGATTGGATATTCATGCATAAAATATGGATTTAGGTTGGTAGTTCAGATTTGTTTTCAACTTACCTTGTTTCCAAGTGTGTTCGAGGAGCGCTCGGTGTAAATGTGTGCCATTCGATTTTTTTTTCATTTCCACGGTGCAAGGTAACAAATAAATTCACAATGCAGTTCAGTGCAGAGATTACCCATCATATTGATAGCTATTCAAACCGGCTTTATGTAGCATTTGTCATTAGTAGAATCATGTATTGAGTTGACGCATTCTGTGCAGTTTTGTAATTATATTTATGCAAGAAAATACAAAACGATATCACTGCTTTATACAGTGGCTTAAAAATGTCATAACAAAAATGATAATAACAAATTATCACAAGTGTAGACAAGTGTACATTTCAAGTTTGTTTTAGTTTGTATTATCTAATAAAGACTTTCAGAGATATTTAAGACTCACTCGAGCATCCAAGTACTTGTAGGCGCCACTGTAAAAGTTATTAAACAAAACCAAAAACCAAAAACATTGTACAAACTCTCTAATGAACTACCTTTGCTTCATAATGTCAGAATGAGCAGGCAACTGTAGTCCACATTAAATTTGCTAGTCATCATTATCACTTTCCATGGAGTTGAAATGCCAGCATGACTTTTAAAGGCCTTTTCAGATGAAGTGTGTAATTTTGGGGGTGTTAAAATACTTTTAAAGCCAGTCATAGGTTGATTCTCCCGAAAAGAGCCCATCTTCTGTTGACATAGCAAAAATGACACACATTACCTTTAAAGACAGAAACACTGCTGTTTCTTGATCTCTCCATGTAGCAGCAGTCCATAAACGACAGCATCTCAGAGCGCCACTGCCCACAGAGTTTCTCCTGGCACTGCTAATAGCACCAGGTCACTTTTGATAGACTTTATCACATCAGTCTTGCCAGAGAAAGCGAGAGAGAGGGACAGTCAGGGGAATAGTGGTCTCAAACTGCTCTAAGCTAATTTAGGATTCCTCCACTCGCTTTTGTCCCTCCGGTGTGTTTGTGAACAGGGCCGCAGACGCTCGGGCCAAAAGAGCAAGTAATTGCCGCTGCAGGCGTCTTTTGTTCTGAAAGAGGGATACGGAGTTGTGAAGAGGCACTCACTCGTTTAAGTGGCTGAACCCACACTAGACAGAAATTGAAACAGACGCATGCAGCTTTTAACAAAATGGAACCCGCAAAGCGTGTCCTGTCTTTGGTGTGAAGCAGGTAAAAGAACAAGTTTGCAGCACATCGTTTCCACTGACGTGTAGCTCTAATAGGAACACACAGCTTGCATTTAAAAGTCGCGACCTGTCAAAGGTGAATTCACTGTTTTGTTGGAGTGAGCAGCTATTATTGGACAACTTGATTAAAAAAATAACCAAGCAAAAAAAGTGTGTAAAACATTTTCCCCTTGGTCTAGTGTTAAATGGTCAGTTGGCAGGTCACACAAATAATGAAGAAATATTTAAGAATCTGCACTATTTCTAGATCAAATTGTCAGAAAAGGTCAGATTTTCCTTTATTCTACTGAAGCACAAGATGCTCTAATAATAATAATAATAATAATTGTATTTATTGGTTAGTTCATTTTTATTTTATTTAGTATTATTAACAACAACAGTAATAATAATAATAATAAACAATGTTGTTTATTTATTGGTTAGTTACATTTTTTATTTTATTTTAATAGTAGCTTTTTCACTAGCTCTCTTTCACCTTTGGATCCAATCGTGTATACATTTGAAACTAAAATCTTGGTGAACTACCCAAACTGTGTGCCTTGGTGCATTCAAACACTGCAGAGTTTTCATTTGGTCAGTGCAATGAAATTTAAGCAGTATTCATATATTCATGAATATGATTAATTGCTTCCTAATTGCATAAATGAAACGGGAATAGCCTTAATCATGGGTTAATTAGTGTATAACCCTCTTCCTGTTGTTCTGTATAGCGTCTGATAGCATTGATACTCTTGGTCGGGGACAAAACATTTCTCTCACTGCAGTCGGGAGTGTTTTTGAAGCGTCTCGTACTTCTTTCACACGTTTTTGAGAATCTCTTGCCGTTTCTTTCTTCATTTACACCTAACGCTGCAGTCAGCTGTCATGCTTTCCTTTGTTCTTTAAGAAAAATAGAGTGCTCTCTGTATGAATGAAAACACTATAGACAGCAAAAGCAGCTTGTCATTGTTTTCTGTTTAGTTTTTTTTAGTTTCTTTTGCCTAATCCTCCAGCTAATACTTCGCCAGACTGGAGGTGTTACTCTCGAAAGCAACATCTCCTGAAATAGTAGCGCCGCTGTCTCAAATACCTCCAGATGACTGGCTGATGCCACTTTTCTTTTGTTATTTTGTGCTGCATGTTTCTTTTATTCATTTTCACTGGAGCGTTTTTCCTCCTGAGCCCCTAATGTGTAGATGATTGAATAGCCTTAATCATGGGTTAATTAGTGTATAACCCTCTTCCTGTTGTTCTGTATAGCGTCTGATAGCATTGATACTCTTGGTCGGGGACAAAACATTTCTCTCACTGCAGTCGGGAGTGTTTTTGAAGCGTCTCGTACTTCTTTCACACGTTTTTGAGAATCTCTTGCCGTTTCTTTCTTCATTTACACCTAACGCTGCAGTCAGCTGTCATGCTTTCCTTTGTTCTTTAAGAAAAATAGAGTGCTCTCTGTATGAATGAAAACACTATAGACAGCAAAAGCAGCTTGTCATTGTTTTCTGTTTAGTTTTTTTTAGTTTCTTTTGCCTAATCCTCCAGCTAATACTTCGCCAGACTGGAGGTGTTACTCTCGAAAGCAACATCTCCTGAAATAGTAGCGCCGCTGTCTCAAATACCTCCAGATGACTGGCTGATGCCACTTTTCTTTTGTTATTTTGTGCTGCATGTTTTTCCTCCTGAGCCCCTAATGTGTAGATGATTGCCTCAGGAGGTTGTTGTAATCATTCATACCTGTGTTCATAATTCGTAATTATAAGCATCCATTTCACAATCTGTTTAAAACGCTGTAGAAACTGGGTGAACTCTGTTTAAATTTGTTCGTGTCTTTTTATGTCTCCTAGAAAATGTTTTTGATCAGCCTGTTTGTGCGACAGGCAGAATATGATTATGACAAATAAATAGATTTGAAAAAGAAATAAAAAGAAAACAACTACATTTTGTGTTTTCTTCTAAGGAAACACAAATTGGTACTTTGCTGTGCTGACCTCACCACCAGAAGGTGTTTTGGTGGTTTCTAGGATGTTGCTATGTGGTTGCCAGGGTGTTCTGGGTGGTTGCCAGGGTGTTGCTTATTGGCCCAAGTAAAAAAAAAACTGAAGTGTCTCACTGACATTCTGGTCTAAAATTATGGTTGCTAATGGTTGTTGATGTGTTGTTGCTATGGTGTTGTTAGGGGTCAGGAGTCCTGGGTGGTTGCCAGGGTGTTGCTATGTGGTCATTAGGGTTTTCTGGGTAGTTGCTAGGTAGCTGCTTAATGGCCCAAATCAAAAGAGCTCAAGTCTTTCTGACATTCGGGTTCCAAGATATGGTTGCTAATGGTTTGAGTGTTGCTGTGGCGTTGTTAAGGGGACTGCTAAGGACTGCTAAGGAAGTCCTGGGTGGTTGCCAGAGTGTTGCTATGTGGTCATTAGGGTGTTTTGGGTAGTTGCTGGGTAGTTGCTAGGTACTTGCTTACTGGCCCAAGTTAAAATAGTTTTTCTGACGTTCTGGTTTCAAGATATGATTGATAATGATTTGAGTGTTGATATATTGTTACTATGGCGTTGTTAGGGGGTTGGTAGTGAGTTCTGGGTGGTTTCTATGGGGTTTCTAGGAGTTCTTGGTTGTTGCTAGAGTGATGATAAGTGGTTACCAAGGAGTTTAGGGTGATTACTTGGTGTTTCCTGAGGGGTTTATAGGGAGCTCTTGTTGGTTCCTAGGTGGTTGCTAAGGGGTTGCTAGGGCATTCTGGGTGGTTGCTAAGTAGTTTCTATGGAAAATTAATAGCTCAGTTTTCCACAGTAAGCTGCCCAGTTTCATCATGAATCATGTCTGTAGCATATATGTGGTTATTTGTTTCTTCTAGAGGCCCAAACTTTGCAGAAATCAATGTGTTCACACTTTGACCTAGTTAATAGTTAGATATGTGTTCCTAGGTTGCAGTAGCTCAGGCAAGAATTGCTGCAGGCGTGTCAAGATAAGTGCTGAAATGGCTAACTAATCCATAACATGCTTCAGAATTGAGTGAGTGACCAACTAGAAAACATATTGACTGCAAATTTGCTGTCATATGGATTAACTCTAGCAGGCATGGCAAAAAGCTGAACAGTGACATGAAATCCATATTCTTTAACTTCTCTGGCTAACCATTAGGCATTTGTCATAAGAGTCCCGTGTTCTGTTTTAAACACATCAATGAAATCTTGTCACTCAAGCTTAGTAAATTGCAGTCAGTTGAATTTGTCTGTGGAGAGTTATTAGCTTATTTTGCTTTCCCTTTCTTTCAGAACTGTCATGCATGTCCCACTCATTCCATTTCTCAACAACAGCCTTCTTTTTTGCTTTTGTTTGGTTTCAAAACATCCTAACCACCATAGCAACTGCATAGCAACAATTCAGAATACCTTAGCAACTGCCTCACAACACCCTGACAACGAGCCATAGCTCTTTAGCATCACTGCACAGACCAGCACCACTCATGTTTTCCTTATAAATTCTATAAATCCAGTACTGATATGCAATCTGCTAATAGTAATTGTGCAGTCAGTCAGAATAATTAAGTTAATGTTTAGATAAAGGCTCGTTTTCACTCGCTATCTTTCAGTTTCCCCTGAGCTGCAAAGATTTGTTCTTTTTCATACCTCTTTCTCCATCTTTCTCAGTCTTTCTCTCTCCGTCATTACACTGCCATTGTAAAAAGCCTTTGACAGCCTGTCAGTGAATTATTTGACTGGAGGGGCAGACAGTATAGCTCAGCTGTCACTTCCTGTAGGGATGTTTCCCATCAGCCAAGAATCCCCTCCTATTATTTCATTCCCCAAGTCCCAGCGCTCCCACTGCACTCAGAAATGAAGTACCGGCCCTCACCTCACCTTCCTCTCACCCTTTTCTATTACAAAATGTACTGGAGCCATAGCATGGTGTATCCGAATTTTAGGTAACACTTTAGGGAACACATATTCACTATTAACTAAGAGTTTTCCCTCAGTAAACTCCTAATTCACTGCTTATTGGTCTTAAGTAAAGTAGTTGTTGTAGTAGTTATGTTTAGATATTAGTTAGGTTTAAGGGATCAAGAATCTAGTACTGCAGAGTAAGGCATTAATATCACTAGCTCTCTTTCACCTTTGGATCCAATCGTGTATACATTTGAAACTAAAATCTTGGTGAACTACCCAAACTGTGTGCCTTGGTGCATTCAAACACTGCAGAGTTTTCATTTGGTCAGTGCAATGAAATTTAAGCAGTATTCATATATTCATGAATATGATTAATTGCTTCCTAATTGCATAAATGAAACGGGAATAGCCTTAATCATGGGTTAATTAGTGTATAACCCTCTTCCTGTTGTTCTGTATAGCGTCTGATAGCATTGATACTCTTGGTCGGGGACAAAACATTTCTCTCACTGCAGTCGGGAGTGTTTTTGAAGCGTCTCGTACTTCTTTCACACGTTTTTGAGAATCTCTTGCCGTTTCTTTCTTCATTTACACCTAACGCTGCAGTCAGCTGTCATGCTTTCCTTTGTTCTTTAAGAAAAATAGAGTGCTCTCTGTATGAATGAAAACACTATAGACAGCAAAAGCAGCTTGTCATTGTTTTCTGTTTAGTTTTTTTTAGTTTCTTTTGCCTAATCCTCCAGCTAATACTTCGCCAGACTGGAGGTGTTACTCTCGAAAGCAACATCTCCTGAAATAGTAGCGCCGCTGTCTCAAATACCTCCAGATGACTGGCTGATGCCACTTTTCTTTTGTTATTTTGTGCTGCATGTTTCTTTTATTCATTTTCACTGGAGCGTTTTTCCTCCTGAGCCCCTAATGTGTAGATGATTGCCTCAGGAGGTTGTTGTAATCATTCATACCTGTGTTCATAATTCGTAATTATAAGCATCCATTTCACAATCTGTTTAAAACGCTGTAGAAACTGGGTGAACTCTGTTTAAATTTGTTCGTGTCTTTTTATGTCTCCTAGAAAATGTTTTTGATCAGCCTGTTTGTGCGACAGGCAGAATATGATTATGACAAATAAATAGATTTGAAAAAGAAATAAAAAGAAAACAACTACATTTTGTGTTTTCTTCTAAGGAAACACAAATTGGTACTTTGCTGTGCTGACCTCACCACCAGAAGGTGTTTTGGTGGTTTCTAGGATGTTGCTATGTGGTTGCCAGGGTGTTCTGGGTGGTTGCCAGGGTGTTGCTTATTGGCCCAAGTAAAAAAAAAACTGAAGTGTCTCACTGACATTCTGGTCTAAAATTATGGTTGCTAATGGTTGTTGATGTGTTGTTGCTATGGTGTTGTTAGGGGTCAGGAGTCCTGGGTGGTTGCCAGGGTGTTGCTATGTGGTCATTAGGGTTTTCTGGGTAGTTGCTAGGTAGCTGCTTAATGGCCCAAATCAAAAGAGCTCAAGTCTTTCTGACATTCGGGTTCGAAGATATGGTTGCTAATGGTTTGAGTGTTGCTGTGGCGTTGTTAAGGGGACTGCTAAGGACTGCTAAGGAAGTCCTGGGTGGTTGCCAGAGTGTTGCTATGTGGTCATTAGGGTGTTTTGGGTAGTTGCTGGGTAGTTGCTAGGTACTTGCTTACTGGCCCAAGTTAAAATAGTTTTTCTGACGTTCTGGTTTCAAGATATGATTGATAATGATTTGAGTGTTGATATATTGTTACTATGGCGTTGTTAGGGGGTTGGTAGTGAGTTCTGGGTGGTTTCTATGGGGTTTCTAGGAGTTCTTGGTTGTTGCTAGAGTGATGATAAGTGGTTACCAAGGAGTTTAGGGTGATTACTTGGTGTTTCCTGAGGGGTTTATAGGGAGCTCTTGTTGGTTCCTAGGTGGTTGCTAAGGGGTTGCTAGGGCATTCTGGGTGGTTGCTAAGTAGTTTCTATGGAAAATTAATAGCTCAGTTTTCCACAGTAAGCTGCCCAGTTTCATCATGAATCATGTCTGTAGCATATATGTGGTTATTTGTTTCTTCTAGAGGCCCAAACTTTGCAGAAATCAATGTGTTCACACTTTGACCTAGTTAATAGTTAGATATGTGTTCCTAGGTTGCAGTAGCTCAGGCAAGAATTGCTGCAGGCGTGTCAAGATAAGTGCTGAAATGGCTAACTAATCCATAACATGCTTCAGAATTGAGTGAGTGACCAACTAGAAAACATATTGACTGCAAATTTGCTGTCATATGGATTAACTCTAGCAGGCATGGCAAAAAGCTGAACAGTGACATGAAATCCATATTCTTTAACTTCTCTGGCTAACCATTAGGCATTTGTCATAAGAGTCCCGTGTTCTGTTTTAAACACATCAATGAAATCTTGTCACTCAAGCTTAGTAAATTGCAGTCAGTTGAATTTGTCTGTGGAGAGTTATTAGCTTATTTTGCTTTCCCTTTCTTTCAGAACTGTCATGCATGTCCCACTCATTCCATTTCTCAACAACAGCCTTCTTTTTTGCTTTTGTTTGGTTTCAAAACATCCTAACCACCATAGCAACTGCATAGCAACAATTCAGAATACCTTAGCAACTGCCTCACAACACCCTGACAACGAGCCATAGCTCTTTAGCATCACTGCACAGACCAGCACCACTCATGTTTTCCTTATAAATTCTATAAATCCAGTACTGATATGCAATCTGCTAATAGTAATTGTGCAGTCAGTCAGAATAATTAAGTTAATGTTTAGATAAAGGCTCGTTTTCACTCGCTATCTTTCAGTTTCCCCTGAGCTGCAAAGATTTGTTCTTTTTCATACCTCTTTCTCCATCTTTCTCAGTCTTTCTCTCTCCGTCATTACACTGCCATTGTAAAAAGCCTTTGACAGCCTGTCAGTGAATTATTTGACTGGAGGGGCAGACAGTATAGCTCAGCTGTCACTTCCTGTAGGGATGTTTCCCATCAGCCAAGAATCCCCTCCTATTATTTCATTCCCCAAGTCCCAGCGCTCCCACTGCACTCAGAAATGAAGTACCGGCCCTCACCTCACCTTCCTCTCACCCTTTTCTATTACAAAATGTACTGGAGCCATAGCATGGTGTATCCGAATTTTAGGTAACACTTTAGGGAACACATATTCACTATTAACTAAGAGTTTTCCCTCAGTAAACTCCTAATTCACTGCTTATTGGTCTTAAGTAAAGTAGTTGTTGTAGTAGTTATGTTTAGATATTAGTTAGGTTTAAGGGATCAAGAATCTAGTACTGCAGAGTAAGGCATTAATATGTGCTTTAGTATTAATTAGTATTAGTATTAACAGCTAATATGCTAATAATATGCATGCATTAAGCAAATAGTTAATAGTGTATAGTTTTCCCTAATCTAAAGTGTTACTGTATTTTGATATGTACCATGGTACTAAAATGTATTTACCATGGTGTTTACGTGGTCTCTTCTCACCTTTTTCACCATCAAAAAAGTATCAAAATGTACCATGGTCCTACCATATTTCAGAGAAACACTACCGCTCAAAAGTTTGAGGTTGGTGGGGTTTTTTTTTCATGTTCATGAAAAAAGTCTCTCATGCGCACCAAGGCTACAATTATTTGATCAAAAATACTGTAAAAACAATAATATTGTTTTTGTTGTAATATTATTAAAATGTAATATTTTTGTGGAAACAATAATAAATGTGTTTCTGCATTCTGCGATGAATAGACAGTTCAAAAGAACAGCATTAATTTGAATTATACTTTTTTGTACCATTATAAATGTCTTTACTGTCATTTATGATTAGTTTAATGCATCCTTGCTGAATAAAAGGAAATACATTATTTTGTTTTCCAAATTCCACTGCCGTGTCTTGCGTTTTTCAAAGCAAAAACACGTTCTGTGTGATTTGTGAATGCCTTTTAGAATGCAACTCATAAGGGTTTTGATTGCCTTGAGCCAAATTGATATGTGCAATGAAGTGTTGCCAAGGGAATTTTTTTAACATTTCTGAAGAGTTCCTCTGATAAAGGTGTAGTGAAGTTATAAAATAAATTCTAGGAGAGAGACTGCATGCATTGGCTTTTCAAAATGCATTTTCTGATTGATTTTTTCATGGTGTTTGCTAAAACAGGCTTCATTACTGTTGTTAGGGTCAGTCATTTAAGTCAAGTCAAATCAAGTCATCTTTATTTATATACCGCTTTATACAATACAAATAGTGTCAAAGCAGCTTCAGTATTGAACAGGAAAATGGTGTGCTGATAATGTTGGAGGACAACATTAAACAGTCAATTTTTCAGTTTAAGTGAGTTCATTGTTGATTCAGTGATGTCATGTTCTCTTCAAATTGTTTCTGTGCAATCAAGCTGACAATATTGCCAGAACTTAAGTGTCCCCAACTAAGCAAGCCAAAGGCGAAAGTGGCAAGGAATCAAAACTCCATCGGTGACAGAAATGGAGAAAAAAAAACTCTCAGTCGGGGGGCCAGTTCTCCTCTGGCCAGACAAAACCAGCATGGTGTGGTTTAATTCCATGCTGCAACACAAGTCAGATTGTGCAGAGGACTTGTCTGGTTCTCATGGTCTTGTACCGATGGCCGTCTAGTTGACGAGGTCTTCGCAGGGGATCTGTCTCTAGGGCTCATCTAGATGACATGGTCTCCACTGACATTTAGGGCTGTAGAGGTTGTCTCTAGGTGCTGATCCACCATCTGGTCTGGATACGGACTGGTTCTGGGTGACTGCAGTGACCATCTGATCTGGATATTGACTGGATCTGGGTGGCTACGGTGACCTCGGAAAAAGAATGAAAGAAACTAATATTAGAAATTAAAGAAACTAATGGCGTAGATGCCATTCTTCTTACGATGTAACAAGTACTGTACATCTGGGGTTATAGGAAGTGTTCCCGGTTCCAGTTGGCCTAGTTTGACCTAGTCTATGCTTCCCATAGACTTACATTGAAGGAGGGGCTGGGTAGGGGTCAGAATAGGGGTCTTTTGACTTGGGCTAGTGCATAACCACCTAGCAACCACACAGAATACCATAACAACTGCAAGGCAACAATTTGGCAAATACATACTAGCTGTATCATCAACTTTTATTCCAATGCATTACTTTTATAATGACATCTAGTAAAACAAAAACAGCAAAAAACAAGTATTTGCAATGGTATAACAAACTATTTTTTTAGTCTGTGTTGTCACGTCTCTGGGTAGCAACATTCTGAACTTGTAAAGAATCAGTTGGCAGATTAATTTGAATGATTTATGCAGAATACAGCAGTGATGTTGAGTGGTGCTAAAATAAAGCAAAAAAAATTTTTTGCAGTGTGTTTGAGAACATTTGTGGGGTTTATTTAGTAGTAGGATATCATTCAGCAGATAATTTTATCTAATGCAACTTGTAGTGCACTTATTAGGGTAGAAGCACACTCTGGGCATGTGCACATACACAGGTGTGAATGAGTGTGAATGTGAATCGTTTTCTCACTGTCATGACGTTTCAAACCCATAAGACCTAATTAATCTTCAAAATACAAATTAAGATATTGTTGAAGATACTTTCTGTCCCTCCGTTGAAAGTCCAGGTGTTGTCAAATGAATCCATATGATCTATATGATCATAATCCATATGATCCAAGTCTTGTGAAGATATATTATTGCTTTATATGATGAACAGGATCAATTTACCCTTTTATTTGCATCCAAACAATGATCAACACATAAATAGAGAACACATTTGAGGTTCTGTGTTTACCATTTGTGATGCCTCTATGTATGTGTGTTTATATATGAATAAAAGCATAAAACAGTTGCTCTGCCATGAGTTTTTAGTTTACCTAAAAGAGAAAAATGAGTGCAGAAGAAAATATCTGCTATAGAGCCCCCGGTGGCAATGCTGAGATTACAACATGTACTTCTGACTCTCTTTTCAGCTGTATAATACAGCTGCTATACAATATAACTTTATGAAATACTGCCATTAGCAAAACCTTTCAAGGCCCTTTGATGTGTGGGCATTACTGTTTACATGCCTGCTAGATGAGGTGCACAAGGATAGCAGATCTAATCAAAAGAAGTGGCTGTTGTAAACACGCTCACAGAAACACATGGTAGCATCTGGCTTCCTGTCTCAGAGCTCTAAACTTCCATGCAGACTTCACACCAAAATCTGCCGACTAATAAACACCTGTCATGCCACACGTGCCATTCAGAGGATGCAAGTGAGATTTTTATCATCAAAACTGGCATTCCAAAAGCAGCCATGAATGCTTTTGAACAGAATAGAATAGATTTATGATGTAAATTAACTGTTTTATTCATATTAATGTTTAATACAGGGGTGCCCAAACTCGGTCCTGGAGGGCCGGTGTCCTGCAGAGTTTAGCTCCAGCTTGCCTAAACACACCTGCCTGGAAGTTTCTAGTATGCCAAGTAAGACCTTGATTAGCTGCTTCAGGTGTGTTTGATTAGGGTTGGAGCTAAACTCTGCAGGACACCGGCCCTCCAGGACTGAGTTTGGGCACCCCTGGTTTAATATGACTAAATTAACATGGCTTCCTGGGTTATACCATCAGAAGTATTTCTTTAAAGGATCAAATCAGATGGTATGTGCTATGACTGTAGAAGAACAGAATATAATAGAAAAATGTTTTGTCATCTACTGTACATTAACAGTTTTATTCATATTAATGTTTATTACTGTATGACTGAAACAACATGACTATATTGGGTTATACCATCAAAAGTCATTTTTAAAAGATCAAATCAGGTCATATGTTTTATGATTGTTCAACTTTTATGACCTTAAATGTACTCTTTACTTAACTTGGCTGTGGTGACTTTACATGCACGGGAAAACTGAACTATAATGTTAGCTTCTCTCTGTTTTGGCCTCAGCTCTGCATTTTTTGTATCCTTCACTATCATTAGAAATGTTGTTATATAATTAACTGTTTCTCAATGTCATGCACCTCATGATGAAAATAACCCGCACTTCATTGTGTTGCAATTACTAAGATCACTGTAGCTTGACAAAAAACATGTTCCCCAATGCAGTGTCATTTTGACGTTTAATTAAAACACAAACTTTCCTTTCCTCTTCCAGGAAACCAAAATCAACTGTGTGCGACTGGCTACCAAAGGTATGAGAATTTTTTCACTTATTTTTAGCTTGTATGAATGAAGCATTTTATTATTAATTACTATTGATTTATTTGTTTATTTATTTGCTTGTTCCTTTGTATATTCAGATAAGACTTGCTTTGCAAAAGTTCTTTGGCTGGGTTGATGTTTGGATAGTTCTGTCTAATTTAAATCCCTGTAACCCAACACACTCAATCACATTCAATGAAATCATGTTTTGGTTGGAATTAAGCAGATGTAATATTAGAAATGTTATTTCCTCTGTATTCTTAATAGACCTTTGATTTTATAGTGGAACCCGTTACTAAACATGATGGTTTAAAAATGGACGAAGCCTTTTAATTTAAGTTGTACAGTCAGACAAACCTCAGTTGCATCAGACTGAGATTAGTGCTCCCGGTTTCATTGAAAAATCTGAAATCCCATTTTATTTTACCTGCATGATTATCTGCCTCTGGCCAACAATTCTGTTCAGTTTCTTTTGCTGCATTTCATTTCCACTTCTCTCCGTAAAAAGACCCTTTTACATAATCACTTCCAGGACCAGAGCAATCACAAGAGACTTTCTATTATTTAATGGACATCACGGATAAAGAGACACTACAGCTGTGCATCTTTTTTTTCTTCCCCATTCTTTCTTTTCCAGTTTTCTTTCATTCCTTTTGGCTTTTTCACCATCTAATTCAATAATAATGCTTCTGCACAAACCTGTTTCTTTGTTTGTTTTGCTGAACTCATTTTATTTTGCTCCATGTCAAGCTTTTTTTTTCTTTTTTCCTTTCATATCCCAGACAGATCCGTCCTGAGTTGGGTTCTTATTATGATTGTAAAAAACCAATTACTTTTGTGTTTCTGCTTTAGAAAGACATTCTTTACACTTTGTGATGCCTTGGATACAGACATTTGAGAGTTTCAACCTTTCCTTGCCTTTTTAACGTTGATGTTTTGAATAGGTTTAGATTGCGGGGTGAATTCACTAAACTGTTGCGTGACTTTTGCGCACAGTATTCAAGCAAAAGCTCACCACCTGAAATCTAGTTTAATAAGAATGGAAAAGTTCTGCACTGCACTTAAATTAAGTAATTGCCATTCATTTGAGAGCAAACACGTCTCCTTCCTATGTGCATTAGACTGATTTAAGGTTGCGCCTTGTTCATGAAACCAAGCGCTATGTGCTGAAATATTAAGTTCAAGGAGTGCACTGTCTGCATTTTAAATAACTGATTAAAGGAGTAGTTCACCAAAAATGAAACTTAACACGCCATCTAAGATGTAGATGAGTTTGTTTGTTTGTTGGAACAGATTTGTAGAAATGTAGCATTACATCACTTGCTCACCAATGGATCCTCTGCACTGAATGAGTCCAAACAGTTGATAAAAACATCACAGTAATCCACAAGTAATTCACACCACTCCAGTCCATCAATTAACGTCTTGTGAAGCCAAAAGATGTATGTTTGTAAGAAAAAAGTCCATCATGAAGATGATTTTAGCATCAAATCGTTGCTTCCTCTGTCCATAATACTGCTTTCATATTTTGGCCAGAAGTGATGGATGCAAACGCCTTAATGATGAATTTGATTTATACAAACACACAGCTTTTCACTTCACAAGATGTTAATTGATGGATATTTCTCCAAATCTGTTTGTATGACAAAACAAACTTGTATATATCATGGATGGTCCAAGGGGGAATACATTTTCAGCAAATTTTTGGGTGAACTGTTCCTTCCAGGTGTTTGGATTGCAGTGGTAGAACTGTATTATATCAGTTAAGTATGTCAAATCCTCCACATCCTTGCACTCAGAACCTGGCGTGCAAGCTGGGGAATTGTTACATGCAATTTTGCAATTTTGAATTCCGATCAAATTTTGTAAGTCTCATTGGCATAGTTACCTAATTTGCATAATCCCTTTATTGAATCGGTTGATAAAACAATGCAAATACAAATAAACAACAGCAGACACAATTCAGTCTTAGTGCATTCCCCCCGTATTTTTATTTTTTTTTTCCATTTTCGTACAATTGGAGACTCAGAATATAACAATTTCTCAAAGCCACATAAGGCAACAAATATTTGCATTCATATGAAAAATATCTATTGAGAACATTTTCTACAACTTCTATGCTTACTCTGACAGTTCCACTAGATGATTCTGGATTAATATTAATTTTCCCATGTGAAATAGCCTACCTGTTGTATCCTACACATTTCAGTTTCCTTTCCAGCCAAATGTTACTCACTCGAAGGAAGCTCAGATGCTTGAGTTGAAAGCATAATTCTTTAGACTATTTTTTCTTTCCTTCTTTTCTCTCATGCATGCCGGCCTGGAACGTAAAACCTTGTGTTAGTGGTAATAGGTAGGGGACAAAATACCACGCCCTACATACTTGTCATTCCCAGTGAAGGTGAATATTATTCCATAGTCAAACTTTTCTTTCTTCTTTCTTCTTTCCACCCTTCCACATTTCTTCTGCTGTTGTTTCCTTCTCTACTTTTTATTTTATTATTAAATTTTTTATTCTGCTTCTCTCCATCAGCATCTTAATGCATTTTTTGCATGTCTGGTTCACTAAAAAGTCTAGCTGGTTCTCATTGACTCCATTGACACTATTGTAATTTGGGACCCTGAGAATGTACAGTGCCGCCCACACGTTTTAAATGATCGTATTATTATTAATATTTCATGTTTAAAAACAACAGATATTCCCTCTCTATGATAGTTTTGCTCATGACCTTGTTATGCTCTGAAAAACTGAATCCATAATGAATATCAATTATCCTCCTTTTAAAGAAAACTGCCTACTTAGAAATTACATAATCTTGCTTTGAATGATCTGTTGTTAATTGGAAAAAAAATTCCTGTACTTCTTATTTATGAAAATTTTATATATAATGGTATACAGTATATAATAAATTAATTATTGATACATTTAATTAAATTTATTTATTTAACTTTAGCTCTATAACCCAGCCCTGCTATTGTTCTGATGTAAATTAATCTATTTTTGTTTTACTCAGAACATTATTTAAATGTTTGGATATGCATAAAGATATTTTACTGTAGAGCTTAATAAGTTTCTGAGCAAAATGAGAGCATAAAGTGATATATGTTGCCTTTCCTACAACACTCCACCCCTTACATGTGCAAGTGACCGCTTCACCTAACATGACCCCAGTCATACACTCTGACCCTGCCAGCCTAACCTGTGTGTGTGTGTGTGTGTGTGTGCACATGTGAGTGTGTTTGCCAGCATGTGTATGTTTGTGTGTATTTACTATTCTAGATATGTATTCCTGTGCACATATGCAATGTGTGTGTTAGGAAGTATTGAGTATATTTATCTGTTATATTTTTTATATTTGTATTGTGTGTTCATATTATTCTTCATTTATTCCTAATATTAATTATGTATATTGAAGGATATTGATGTCAAGCTCTAACATGTGCGCACACACACAGGTGTCAGCTTTTCCATTTCACTCTACAGTCATATACAATGTTAAATTGCCCTGACTGAAATTACAAATTGCTTGCACTAAAATATCTTACATTTCTATAGGGTCTAGCTGGATATCTGTATTGCACAGGAGATAGCCGACTTTTAGTCAGCTAGTGAACCATTACAATGCCTAATCGTCTGAATTAAGCAGATTAAAGCTGTCGTCATTTTACGTTTTAAATACATATTTTGACATGCAAGGATCATAATTATATTTTGAGAGTTGAATTTGAGTGTACAGTGCCCCCAAAAAGTAATTAGACACTTTGAAACTTGAATATGCATGAATGTCATTGCACTAGTTAGTCTATTAAAGCAAGTGGCGTTTATAGTAAAGAAGTTTGTTGGGTTTTAAATGAACTTTTATGCAACTTTCATACCATACTTAACTAAAAATCGCATTAATAAATAACATTATCTAATTGCAGGTGTAACTTGGATTGATATTTTGTGATATTTTCATTCTATGCAATGAAATTCAGATATTTTTAGGTGTGGCTTTTCGAGACACATTTTGAGGCCAGTAATATTCACTTTGAAATAAAAAGCAAAACCTAGTTGTGTTTGCTGCGTTATCCCAGCAGATCCAATAACAAGCAAAAGAAACGCACAAAAGACATCATGCATTATGCATGTACACTTTGAGTTTGAAATCAATTGTCAGTTAACACAAATACCTTTGTTTCTCAATGCTCCCATCTGGAATTTAGCTAAATGCTCTAGACCAACAATGCTTAAATATAAACCCAAATACACTTGTGAATTAGAAACAAAAGGGATTTTAAACTAAATGTATTTACAATCCACCCATTAACCTCTCTGTGTTTGGTGAAGGGGGATGCTTTTTTGAGCCATTAGCATCATGGGTCGCTTACGTGACTGCCTGGTCTCAATCCCAGTCCATTTGAGATTATAATCCTGTTAGATGCATCCAACGACGCATCGTAATCCTGTCGACTGCTGAACAATGGCAATAGAGATGTCAGCAGTGATATGCACCCGCATAAACCTTTGCATAATCCCTCGGCTTACAGACCTGCTTTAAATAAAGTTATACAAAAGTACCATTTCACATGCTAACAGAACCATTCAAAGTATCGCAAAATGCCGGCAATTAATAAGGCAAAACTCACCCACTATAACGCCCTCTGTATATGGTAGAGATTAATTTTTAATATGATGAGCTTTAATAATAATTCCTCTTTGATACTCAATTTTACCCCCTCAAAATAAAAGGATTTGCATACTCGCATATTTTATTGGGCATACAAGCAGGGCTCGTGGGTGAAGGGAAATGTATAGCACTTCTAATCAAGGACTGATATTTTTTTTATATTTTACATAACATTTTATGGTAAACAAAAAATTGCACAGATCTTAAAGGAGCGCTGCTCTATGATTGCTAAGATCCTTATGATTCATATGAGTGTGAGAGTCATTCGAACCAATATTATTGTCAACATTTTACACATACAAGCACTTAGAATCACTTTTTAACCATTTTACTAGGTTGTGGGTGGTATGTATGAAATTAACTGTTGTAAAATCACTATTAAAGCTGTAGTTTGTATTTTTTCTGTATTGTATTGGTCATCTTACACATTGTGGCAATCTGCTGGAAAACATTGTGTTGCCATTTTGTTTGAAGATGCTTTTTTTTGCAGCATTGCAATAGAAGAACCATTTTTGTTCTCCAAAGAACACTTTAGTGAACAGTTCTTAAAAGAGTCATTATTTTCTGAGTGTGAAAAACATTTTTATAATCTAAGGAACCATTTTTAACTATAAAGAACCTTTGTGCATTGGAAAGTTTCCATGGTTGTTAAAGATTCTTCATGGAACCATTGATCTAATTGAAGAACCTTTATTTTTAGGAGTGTTTTGTGGATGTTCTTCATGGGACCATAGAAGCCAAAACAAACAAAATACTTTATTTGTGAGTGTATCAAACAGTCTTTAAGACAAATCACCAAAACCACGTTTTACTGCTTGCTATTGCTGGTCAGATGGGACATTTTCTTTCCAGAGGGCATTTTGTTGGACACAGATATAAACTGATCATTTTTACCAGTAAATTTTAAATGTACATGTTAAAAATTCTTCTGGTACATTTTTAGGTGTATGCTGCCACACATAGCTCAATGAGAAGAGATTTTGTGTTCTGAAGGGTCAGTAAAATGAGTCAATTGGTTGGTCAAGATTAATATTGTTGTATTGTCATGAAGATAGTGCTGGCTGAAAGAATGATATCAGAAAATAGACTGAAAGAACCCCATCATAGTGTATGTCTGCACTTGGGTGTGTGTGTGAATGTGCTTGTGTGTGTGAATCATGAACTGTTGAACCCAATCAGATCAGAGCAGACTGGAGGACATGGAGTTCAGTTACTATGTTGATAAAGTCAAAGGAGAACACATAGTCCATCCGCATAGACCATCCATAGCGCTGCCTTCACCTTCTGACAGCTGTAGATGGAGCTAAAATGTGTTTGGCTGGAAAACACTCCAAAGACTAGCAAGGTTAGCAGAGATTGGCTCAGTGTTATTTTCAAAGGTCAAAAGAAACTAAAGTTGTGAATGTTGTTAAAGTTCAGTCTCAGATGTCTTTTAGGGGTTTGCTTATGTCATAGATTGCAAACCCATTGGAAATGGGTTTGCATATGTTTTTGGAATCGCTGTCATGTTCATACTTTAACACCTTGATAAGCAAAACTGCATAAAATATTAACACTTCTCTTTCTCAGTTACATGACCAAGTATGGTTACCCATACTCAGAATTAGTGCTCTGCATTTATCCCATTCAAAGTGCACACACACACAGCACACATTTTTTGCTGCTGCACCCGGGGAGCAGTTGGGGGTTCGGTGCATTGCTCAAGGGCACCTCAGTCGTGGTATTGAAGGAGGGAGAGAGCGCTGTACATTCACTCCCCCCACCTACAATCCCAGCCGGTTCAAGACTCGAACCTGCAACCTTTGGGTTATGAGTCCAACTCTCTAACCATTAGGCCACGACTTCCCCAGCCATATAGTACAGATATTACTGTATCTTGAATTAGTTTTTACTCCATTGATAAAAAAAACTACTACTTTCTTGTGTGTGTGTGTGTGTATATATTTACACACATTTTTAGAACTGAAAAACAAGACAAAAATACAGCTTTTTTTGCTGTGAAGTTTAGTTCTTTAACATACAGTTCCAGAAATGTATATACGTTTATTGTTGAATGTTTAATCTGCTCATGCTTAAAAGAAATGTGCGGTTTGAGGGAAATACTAAATAAAATTATTGAGCTTACATGAAAGCAAACCACCCCCATAGAGAGATCAATGTGTTAATATGCAAGTGATTGTTACAGATGTCACACTGGCAGGTTAAAAAATGATCTTAAAGGCAAAGTGGAGGTAAATATAACAACATAATTGTTCATAACGTAACATAATCATTCAACACAGGGATTACATGCTTTCCTAAGCTTTGTGTATCTGTAGGTATATTATGCAACCATTTATTTATATCTATATGTTTTTTGATGTCTATGCAACCTTTCTTCTTCATATTATTAAGATTGATGTACTGTACATTATAAAATGGTGGAATATGATTGTTAATATAATAGTTCAGGCTTTGAGAATAAAATGCAAAGATGATTCTGATCTTTTCAACAGTGAAATACAGCAACAGCAAACAGCTGATGTCTTTCATAGCAATAATAGCAATTTCACAGTAGAATTACATGCCTGATGAAAGTAGATGAGCCGTTTGGTGTGAAGCCACGCTAATCTGAACAGTATTTTCTAAAAGTCATGCATGGTTGTACAGATTTTATAAGGATATTACAATAACAATATATTGTCAACAAAACATCCTGCAAGATGCCATGCATGCGAGTATGCAACACGCATATATACACAAAGACACACATACATCTGTATGAATCTCAACCCTCGTTCTTGTTTCTTGTATCCATATTTCATGCCTGCATTTCTTGCGTTGAATCGTCTTTTGTTTTGCATTCTCTAACCCAGAATCCAAAGGCCCTAAAGTGTTTCATATTTCACCACAGTGATCCAGTATTTAAAAAAGCTCCTTAAGGTCTTTTTTTTTGTCTTTTGCCTGTTAATTAATTCCATTCAATAAACGATTCCCTTTTGCCATAAACCCGCCACACAGTAACGATCAGTGTCACTTGTGCATTTGTTTTGTCTGAATTTAAATGCATTTAATTAATTTGATTTTGAATGCGTGTGTCTTTTGTTTTCTGTCTTTGGACTGGTTGTACTTACTATATGAAAGTGTGTGAACGTGAGATGTGCTTGTACGTACTTCCTGTTTGTGTTTTCATTTGATTCTGGTGATTGTTTGTTTTGTGTGTGTGTCGTTGTAGAGCGTTTCTCGACAGCTCTTGTCTTAGTTAAAGGCCCTTTCTCTTCTTTGTGATGTACTTGTTGCTTTAAAGGTGCATCTACCCAGAATTCCAATGACATAGAGCCTGAAAAACAGGTGGACGGCACTGTAAAGATGGCAGGCGTCATTGCGGGAATCCTCATGTTTGTCATCATTCTCCTGGGCGTTCTCCTCACCTTCAAACGCAGGTACTGCTTACACAAGCACACACACTTTTAGCTTAATTTTACAATGAATAATATGCTTTATGTATATGCAGTTGCTCATATTTGAATGTACAGTAGCTGAGGTGCTTTTCTTTTCAGAGGAATTTGAGGGTGTTAGTTAGCATTGCTTTTGACATAATCAGCTTTTGTGTCTCCTGGTGAAACATGCACACTGGCTTTCTTTCATTACATCACTTCCTCTCACCAACTTTACCACCCACCCCCCAACACACCCCCTCATGTCATTGTGCCTCACAAGAGCCCACCTCTTCCCGTAGTGTCTCTGCCGTCCCTGCCGCACACCGACACTCACACACCCTGCTCTCGTGCCTCATAGGTCTTTCCTCTAGTGTCTGTCTGTGGAACAGTTTATTTAGTGTAGGCATGAATTACGGGGGTGTTTGTCTGACCTGCTATTTAAGGTTCGAGCCCTTTAAATTGAGTCTAGACTAGAGTTTGTGGTAGATGGGATGAGGTTGAAAAGATCCTATCAGTGACAGAACGGTATATCAGCCATAATTTCTGTACTTGTGTAAGTGGTAGTTCCCTTATGTCAGTTACAAAATGTATCTGCAGTCTAAATATATAGATAGGCTATTACTAGGGATGTAACGATTAACCGCGAGCCGGTTGAAAATCGATTTAAATATGTGACGATTCAAATCGGTTGAGATGCTAAACAAAAATCGCGATTCAATTAGGGGTAGGAGTTTATATGAATGTATGTCTGAGGGGAACTTACTGTCTTTCGATGGTATTTTTTATTTTCCTCTTGCCTCTGTATAATGCATATTAAAGTTCATAAGTGCAGCGCTGCTTTGTTTACAGCGGAAACCAAGGAAATGCTTTAAGCGCCACCTGCTGGCAGAGAGTGAATCTGCATCTCATTCAGCTCGTCTGCTGTTTCGGTTTCATGCAGATACTTTTTATGCATAGTTTCACAAAACTGAAGTCAAACCATTCTGTTTTTGCTTCAAATTTCGAAATTATACAATGTAATTTAGATTAAAAACTGCTCATGTTGCATGTATGCAGCATTTTTGTTTGGATCATGATTAAAATGCGGGGGTTGCCTCTTAATTGTAAATGGAAAGAGCACAGACAAAGCCTTAGTTTGTTTATATGAAGATATTTATTTTATTTGTGTTACTTATTTATTTGATTTGGGGCTTGTTTTAAAATTTCAATATAGTTTTGTCATTTACATTTACATTATATTTAAAATTTTTTATTTAGCAGATGCTTTTATCCAAAGCGACTAACAAATGAGGACAATAGAAGCAATCAAAACCAACAAAAGAGCAATAATTTACAAGTGCTAAATTAGTATATTAGTATAGTGTTATATTTAAATTTCACAAAGAAACGTACAGTATTTTGTCCAAGCAATAATAAAAGGACACATTTAATTTATCATTTGTCTTAAATCTCATTTTGTAAAAAAAAAAAAAAATCATGAATTGAATCGAATCGTGAAACGAAAATCGTGAATCGAATCGAAACGTGAGTTGAGTGAATCGTTACATCCCTAGCTATTTCATAAGCTCTTTCTCTTTTTCTTTGTTAAAAAATATTTTAGTGAATTTTTACTAAATGTATGAAATAAGATAATTTAATATCAGAATTTTGATGTATGCTTGATTTTGAATTATTAAATTATTTATAATATATTGTCATTTTATTGGATATTTAAACATTTTAAAAAATGTAGTGTTTATGCATGTCTCATTTTTCATTATTAAATTTAATTATTTATATTATATTGCCATTATATTAGCCTTATAGATATTTTATGATAAATTCTTTCAGTTTTTTTTAAATAATTGACCATTTTCAGCAAATAATTTATGAAATAGGGTTATGCATGTTATATGCATGTCTCATTTTGCATTATTAAACTGAATAAATTATAATATATGGCATTATATTGGCCTTATAGGTATTTAATAATGAACTGTTTCCGTTTTTAAAACATTTACAGATTTTTTTTTATGAAATATTGTGTGAAATGTGGGTTAAATGCTCTTTTTACATTATTAAATTGAATTATTTATAATATATTATTATTATGGGCATTATATGGGCCATTGGCCATACTAAATACAGTATGCTACATTCATATCATATATTAGTTTGAGAATGTAAGCAAGTTTTGTTTTTTGTTTTTCTTACCAAGTACAACTGCTTTCTGCTGTATGCAGTGGTGCTTCACAAACATTGGAACTATGTGTCTGATATTAATTAACGTGATTTTATTTATCACAGAAAACCTGGAGGTAAACAGAATTTTATTCTAAAATGTGTATGTAGATTTTCTAGTGGTCATGACAACAGTAATTCATCAAATGATGGAGAAGAGCATTATAGCTAGGCACATATCCAGACACGTGCTGTAGTTAAGCATACTTTCTGCAATTCAAAGAGCCAATGTAAGTGTATATACTGATGTTGTAAGTCCTAGTAGAGTATGACAGAATGGGAGAGTCGGCTGTATCCTCCAAAACCAAACACTCAGAAACGGCCTACAAGATGAGAAACTGTCATTGCACAATTACCTAATTTGCATAATTCAACTAAGTGCTAAAATCAAATACACCATCAGGGGATGCAATCATTGTCTGTGTGTGTGTGTGTGTGTGTGTGTGTGTGTGTTTTGTATGCAATCTCTGCATTAAACCACGACCGGAGAAAGTATTTTAACATCCAAAAAAACATGGATTACTACTTTGAGAACTGATGAAAATTTCTTGAAAATCATTTACTAATTTGCACATTGTGTAACATTAGAAGGACAATAGTGAATAACTATAGATCACACTCGAACCCCACTGTGACAAGCTATTCCTGTTTTTCATGGCATAGTTAAAGTTTGCACTCATGCTGCTTTCCTCAAATAGAAGATGAAGTTGACCACGTCTAAATGCATATTAACCTAAAGCTAGGAGTTTCTCATTTGTTTTTTAACCCGTTTGATTGTTCACAAGGGCATAGGTGATAACCGGGACCTTAGAGTGAGCGGCACATTGCCTATAAAAGCCACAGTCAGAAATACAATAGTGGTTAAAACCACCAGCTAAATCAATAAGCTCTAATTACCATGGATTGTAAAGGAGAGCCTGACAGCACCATTGTTAATGCGTCACTCTCTGGAGCAGCGTGAACTGAAACTTAATGATAGATCTCGCTATTAAACGAGCGGGAATCAAAAGGTTAGCCGTGAATGGCCTTGGTAGGTGCTCATCTTCCACAGTCGATGGAGGAAAGGCACTTCTGCTATTCATAAGGCAGAAACTTGGGGCTTGAATATTACAATAATAGCTTGTGCTTTTTTGTCATTTTTCTGATGTGTAGGAGTCATAGCGGCGGAAGTTATATGCAAATTTAAAGAGTTCCTCAAGTCTGGATTCACACAAATAGCTCAGACTGTGGTTGGTTTGAAAACCTACTGAGCTGCTTCGCTGTCTGCTATCTATATAGGCAGCTACCTTTTAAGATAGTCATTTAGAGTTCATGTTTATGTGTTGCTGAGTTAGCAAGTCCAAACTAAGAAACACAAAAATACATATTGCATGCACATACACTCTTAAAAATAAAGATGCTTCAAAAGGTTCTTCAAGCGATGCCATAGAAGAACCATTTTTGGTTCCACAAAGAACATGTGTGTGTGTGTGTGTGTGTGTGTGTGTGTTACTTAACCTCTAGACTCATACCCTGTCTTTTATTTCTCCTCCTCTGGGCTACGTCTGCTAGAGAAATCCACACCTGGAGAACTCTAAGTGTGGGGTATTGTATGTTTAATTCTAGCCACAGCACGCATCCTGAGCCCATTCACACACCATTTACTTTTATTTGATACAATTTGTGTCATGTTATACACGTTTATTTATTTATTTTTTTATAGTTGGTTTTTGTCATTCACATTTTGGCACATGCACGGAAACTATCATCTTGATTTGTTTGTATTAGTGATTAAATAAAGCTGTGTTCCCAAACCTGATGAGCTGCCTTGCTGCCTACTGCCTACTTAGCCACCTGCTGTCTTAAAGAATGGACTTATTTGGAGGGCTGTACATATGCAGAAACTATAAATAAATAAATAAATAAAAACTTGTATATTTACTCATAGCTCACAGAATGTGAGACATAACTTATTTTAGGAGAATGTACCATGCAATACTCTAATAAGCCTAAAAATAGCACAATATTGAGTCAAATTTAAGCTTATTAATATATTTTTATTGCATTGTCAAGTTTAGGATTGCATTGAATGTATCATGATTTTCAATGTCATGATCGCAGTGAAAGAAATAAATCCAAAATGATGATAAAATCGACTATGCAAAAAAAAATCTTGATTATTATTAGCATATAAATACATAAAATAAATATATATGAAAAATATATGAATATGAAGGTATACTTCGTGATAATGGAAGTGTGCTAATGTATGCTGAATTTAATTGAAAGTGGATGTATTGCAGTATACAGTACATTCAATGCAATCCCAAAATACATCATGAGCTCAGTAAAAATAAATAAATGAAATTTCCAATGCAAGATGAATAATAGTGAATATTAAAAATCATTTTTTCGTGACGTTAATGTGTGTGTATGTGCGTGTGTGAGTGTGTGTTACTTAACCTCTAGACTCATACCCTGTCTTTTATTTCTCCTCCTCTGGGCTACGTCTGCTAGAGAAATCCACACCTGGAGAACTCTAAGTGTGGGGTATTGTATGTTTAATTCTAGCCACAGCACGCATCCTGAGCCCATTCACACACCATTTACTTTTATTTGATACAATTTGTGTCATGTTATACACGTTTATTTATTTATTTTTTTATAGTTGGTTTTTGTCATTCACATTTTGGCACATGCACGGAAACTATCATCTTGATTTGTTTGTATTAGTGATTAAATAAAGCTGTGTTCCCAAACCTGATGAGCTGCCTTGCTGCCTACTGCCTACTTAGCCACCTGCTGTCTTAAAGAATGGACTTATTTGGAGGGCTGTACATATGCAGAAACTATAAATAAATAAATAAATAAAAACTTGTATATTTACTCATAGCTCACAGAATGTGAGACATAACTTATTTTAGGAGAATGTACCATGCAATACTCTAATAAGCCTAAAAATAGCACAATATTGAGTCAAATTTAAGCTTATTAATATATTTTTATTGCATTGTCAAGTTTAGGATTGCATTGAATGTATCATGATTTTCAATGTCATGATCGCAGTGAAAGAAATAAATCCAAAATGATGATAAAATCGACTATGCAAAAAAAAATCTTGATTATTATTAGCATATAAATACATAAAATAAATATATATGAAAAATATATGAATATGAAGGTATACTTCGTGATAATGGAAGTGTGCTAATGTATGCTGAATTTAATTGAAAGTGGTTGTATTGCAGTATACAGTACATTCAATGCAATCCCAAAATACATCATGAGCTCAGTAAAAATAAATAAATGAAATTTCCAATGCAAGATGAATAATAGTGAATATTAAAAATCATTGTATTTCAGTATACATTCAAAGCAATCCCTAAATGCATAATGAAAATTTAATCAGACTGGAATAGACGACAGAAGAAAATTTTTGAAGAGAAGGATACATCAAGGATTGGTCAAAAGCAAGGAATCTTACATGGCAGCATCTGTTGAGCGTCTATGATGCCTTAAAATGCTGTCTCTGTTGGCAGTTTACTAGGTTTTGGAACAGAGCAATAGTGGTTATTGGTGTTAATTGTGAAAGTATTACGCTTTTGCTCGCTATCAATGTGGCCTGTGTTTAATGTGCTTTTTTCTGCATTCTCACTCTTATTTTTTAATTGCTTGTTGTTGTGCATTGTCACTGTTAAATGTTAGAGAAATCTGCAGTGATTTGTGCCGGGAAATTTAAGGGCGGTTCAAATGTCACTACATTACCATATTAAAATAAGTTTAATTTCCGCAGCGAATCCCGTTGCCTGTTAGATCACCTTCTCATAAATAGCATTAGCATATGTCCCATGTTGCAACAATTACAGTAAAAAGGGCACTTCATTCGCTCAGAGAGTGGCTTCAAATGACACTTTATACTGCAATCTGGGCTAGCTGGTAATTATTCCTCTTTAATAATGTCACAACCCTGCCTCATGTGCCACACTACGCCGTTAAGCTAATATGTTATGTTCATGAAGGCAAAGGGTGATTACACCCACGCCAAGACACCTACACAACCAACTGTATAGAGGATTTAGCTTAAAGCTCCGAGGTTGCCAGGTCTTTTCTGTAATCTTACCAAATCCACACAACTGCAGCATTACTGAGAACACATTATAATGTCAGTGCTTAAGGTCGTTTGGCTTTAATTACAGAGGGCATCAGTAACAGGTAAACGATTTATGGTTTATGGTACGTTTTCGCATCGGAATTGCATAGGCTGTAAAGTAGCTCTTCGGATTATGGAACCAGAAACCGATGCGTTGTAGGTTTTCTTTTCAGCCTGTTAAATAGAATGTTGTAGCACCATAAATCGATATTAAAAAAGGTCTCTTTGAAATCCTTTAACATAACAGCACTGAAATATTCATAGCAAAATTCCATAAGCTGAAATGCATCAGCCCCTTTTAATAGCAATTTGTATTTCAAGGTACTGATGTGGAAGCACTGACTTGTTGGAAATTCTTATTCATCTTTAAAGGGGTCATAAACTTTATTATTTTATTTCATAAAATAAAAATGTTTATCATGTAGCCCCTGTTTTTCATTTTCCTGAAAAACAATGATAATGTGGGAAATTTACTAAAAGATTTAAATGTCCAGTTTTTTGGCTTTCAGGAACATCATCTTTACAGACTCTTTGTGACAGATCCATAAAACGGTCCATGCTGAAATGATCTGCCGCTGTTCCACATGAACGGTTAAAATACCTTGTTAAAAATAAACCTTCCTCACATTGGGATCGTTCATTTGCATAGAATCCTGAAAGATGGAGGTAGATTTGACTTTTCATGACATGAACTCTTAAAATACCTTCAATCAGATATCCTGGTTTTGGATCCATTTTGCTTTTTTAACATGAAGCCAGAAGTGCATACGTGAATTTATCTGATTCCAGATCAGAGCTCCAATGCTAAGAGATCTTATGAGGTGTAGGTATATTATGTGAAATATAGTGGCTTATGATTGGCCCTGCTGATAATAGTCGGATGTGATGATTCAGTGTGTAATCATATGCATAGGCAGCACAGCTATTACACAAAGTGTTGGTCTATTTCTCCCTCAGTCAGCATTACGATAGAGCGATGAGGGAGTCGATCTTGAACAGAGTTTCGTTCGGACACTACTCAGTCCCAGACCATTAAACACACATACGCACACACACCGAAAGAGTGCAGTATGGCCCTGCACTCAACACACGGCAGTGAAGCTCTTGGTTTCGATCGATGACAGACCTAGACTTAAAGCAATTTGACATAAATAATAGATGCTTGCTATAGGAGGGCAATGTTATAGAATAACACATCGAGAGAGAGAGAGAGACAGAAAGAGATAATTTAGTAAAATGGTTCATAAGAAAGTATCATAGTTTTTTTCTATATAGTACAATCAGATATGTGTTCAATCATTTTATTATTTGAAGTATCTTAGAGTGCCATGCAAATACAGACATAAATTGTTACTATATTCAGGTACATATTACGGCAGTAATTTTATTTTGGACATTTACAAAGGGTTAAATCATGTTTTTGCACATGTACCATTCTATTATATTCTTGGAGTGCCATGTAAATATGTGAGCATCAAGTACTGTAGTGTATAGCAGTGTTGGGAAGGTTACTTTGGAAATGTAATAGGTTACAGATTACAAAATAATAGGTTACCCTATTTAAAATGTAATAGTAGTGTCACTTTTTTAATTACTTTATTAAAGTAACTGATTACTTTTGATTACTTTTCTAAATTTCTAATGAATGTTTATTTGTAACTGTTAATCATTTTCAAACATTTACACCATGCAGGGTTAACCTTACAGTAGTGCTCAACCCGGTCAGACTTTCAAAATCCTTCATCACTTGAATTAAGATGATCAAATTTGAACACATCCACCACAAAATCAGACTTTAGTACCGCCTTTTACTTTGAGATTGATCTGAAGTACAATGCAGATTTAAAATCATAAGAAATAGTTAAGATAAGACATAGTTAATAGATAAGAAATCTTTGCATAACTACAGGAAACACTGCATCTAACAAAAAGAATCATAAATAAAAGCATATACATCAACTCATATACGGTTATCTAATAAGCATGTGTCCTATTCTGTGTACTAAACTCCTGAAACATTGGTGTCTCTTTGTATATGATATGATGATAATTTTCTCAAAATAAGTAAAATGCTCATGAAGTGACTAGAGCAGTTCTAGAGATTATGTTTTTGTGTTCATGTACTCATATATTGAGACGGCAGAGGCTGGAAACACCGCGAGCTTCAGTAGGCCTATATGTAGTAAATGAAACTGCATGTCTGCGCCATTAATTTCCACGAGGGGCGGAATGGGAAAAAAAATTCAGGCCGGGAAATCTCACACTCATACACCCACAACAAATTCTGAAACATGGACAACCCTATTTTTTTGTATGGACCTCACATAAAAAAGGTTTAAATCCTTATGTTTGACATGCAAAATAATTAAAAGTTCTCTCCTGAACTGCACCTTCACTTCCATTTTTCTTTTCAGTCTCTTTATTTTGCCCTGATATCTATCTCTCTCATGACTTTAATAATCAAGATTTAACAAAACTATACTTTCTAAATTGCCTACATGTCAAAATGAGTACATCACTACAATATCTTTATAGAAAAATCCTAATACTGAACATGAGTCATGTTTTTCCCTTACAAAAATACAATGCTTTTATTATAGTAAAAGTACAGTAACCATGTTTTGTTTTTTTTGGTAAATGGATTACCATTTGTATTTATTTTTACTACAAATGCCATTTAGTGCCAGTGTAGCAAAAAACATGGTTAATTTGTGTTTGCCATGGTTTAACAATAGTAACCATTGTCTTTGGATTTATAGTAAAATCGTCGTTAATTTTCATAAGGGTTGTGTTGTTGTATGCCCCTGCTCCCCCTAAACCTATTATAAAATATGATTATTTGTCTGCTAAATGACTACTGTAACATTACAATAGATAATAATGATGTCCTTTATACAGTATTTTGAGTGATGACTGATGAGCAATGGGCTGCTGCTGCTTAACTATAAGTAAACAAAGACAAAACTACAACAGCATATTTACAGATGAAACTGACTTGCACTTGAAACCCTGAACAGTAGTTTTGCTTCTCTGCTCCACCTGTGCGCTTTCACAATCCACTCCATTCTCTCTCTCACATTGATTACTTTGATCCAAACCGTTTGGCGCAGGCGCGGAGAGCGAGCGAGCCGAAGCATTGCCATGACTAACCTATTCATGATTTATTAGAGATTTAATTATCGAATGGCGAATTCGGAAATAATCGCTTTAGTACATTCGGCAGGCAATTATACAATAATAATATTAAAATAGCGGGGCAAATCGGCTGCCAGGCCACCGGGAATTGTCCCGGTTCTCCCGATGGCCAGTCCGCGCCTGATTCCAACAGACATGCAGAACGTGCAGGATTCATATATTGTCTTTTTGCGGCTTAATATTCACAGACACTAGTCCATATCACGTTTTGATTCAAGTGTACTGACCTACTTTTGATTTATTCATCTAAAATGTGGCATATTCCATCCGCGTTAGGCTATAGGAATTCAGTTTTTATGACTGGATTCTACGAACCAGTCTGTGTTTTCCTCAATTAAATCTGAATGTGGATGTGTGTAAATATTCAAATGTAATCCCCTTTGTAATCGTTAACATTTTCATAAGTAACTGTAATTTACTTACACATTTTTTTCTTAGTAACTGTAACTGATTACAGTTACATTTATTTTGTAATTAAATTACGTAACGCCGTTACATGTAACTAGTTATTCCCCAACACTGGTATATAGCAAAGTACCATGGTGTTGCCATGTGATAGCATTACTTTAATGGTAGTACCAGTTTGTATGTGTACTTTTCTCATTTTGTCTCTCATAGTTGAGGTATACCTATGATGAAAATTACAGGCCTCTCTCATCTTTTTAAGTGGGAGAACTTGCACAATTGGTGGCTGACTAAATACTTTTTTGCCCCACTGTATGTGTATGTGTGAATAGCTTATTCTGACATCCTCAGAAATAAAAATAATTAACGATAGTGTATATACAGTATATCAATTTCAAACATTTTAGTTCCTCAAAAGAAATAATTTTTCTCAGGCTCCTATGTTTAGGTTCAGTAATGTTACTTTAATGGCAGTGTATAGGTCCTTTTTATGCCATTAAAGTGAAATAAATGAGCATAAATATAGGAGCTTGATAAAAATGCTAAATTTAGATGAAAATTTCAGATGGCACTTAGAGGCTTTTGCATCTGAACTCTTCATATATAAATGTTAGATTTTACACACACACACACGCACACACACACACACACATGCATATATTCCATATACACACATATACATATATTTACTTGCATGAAATAATCATTTTTAGTTCCTCAGAAGAAATATAGAAATGTGTCTGTGTATATTTATATAAAAATTATTTTGAGATAAATTTTGGGTTAGTCATAATTAGTTTTATATAAATGCAGCAGAAATCATTGGCATGTCCTGATTTATATTGGTGGGTGTGAATGTGTGAGTCTATCCATGTGTGCACACTTCTACATGCTTGTCAGCCGATTGTGCGTATGCTTTCAAGCCTGAATGGATGAATGATAAATTTTATAATCTAATAAACCACGCTGTCTCATTTACAGTCATTAGCGGAAATAAAGTTGTATGAAGTCTTTGGCACTTTGTTAAACAAACCAACCTTTTGTCAAGTTCTGAACCCTTTCTCTTACCCCGTCTTTCTCCCATGTAAAGTGGCAGTACAGGCATGTAACATCACTGTGGGTATCACACTTTCTCCTCACACCAGAAGTGCGTCTCGTTTCAGGAATGATGATAAATCACGGGAGAGCCCAAAAAATAATAAAGAGGCCACTTATGCTGCGAGCTCCTCGCAGTTCTACTCTATTAATATTTATGGCCACCTTCGCCCGCCGTGGTGCTCTTCACTTCGCTCTCTTTTATTAATATCATCAGAACAATGTCAGCAGGCCATTTTAAAGGGCCATTGAGATGAAATGGCCAAAGATGGATGCCCCCACTGCATATGCATGCCGCCGAACGCATCGACCGTCTGCATCTGTTTTAGCACCGTCAGCCCATTGCAAAACACATTTTCCATAACAGCCCATATCCAAACTGTGTTTTTATTGCCTACAGAGAAGTCACAGGGTCATTAAATATATTTACTTTGGTGCTGCTTTAGCGATAAAGCGAGCAGTTAGGGTGCTATAGGTTGCTTTTATGATACACAAAGCGAGAATTTAGTGTTTTTGTGACTTAATGCAGCTCTGTGTGCCAAAGAGTAACTCTGACAGGCTAATGCATGGTTATTCGGCTTTGTATTATTGTAACGGTTTGTGCAAAGTGGCAGGTTTTGAAGATTATTTGTAGTGCGAAAAACATGTTAATAACTCTGGCTAGTATATGGTTTCTTTAGCAGGTTCATTCATGATGGAAAAATTTGATAACTCGGGCTGAACCATGATTACTTTGGCGTTTTTTTAATTTTTCTATTTATTTTTGTAATGGTTTGCGCAATTTTTTTTAAGTATATTTGATGGATATTTAAAAAAAAATTATATTAATATATACAGTATATCTATATATATATATATTTTTTTTTTTTATTAATAAAAAGTTTATATTAATTTCCAACTTATTTAATTTATATTTATTTATTGATATTATTCATTTATATGATCATAAAGGTTTGACTAAAATGGCAAAATTTGAAATTTTTTTGTCAATTATTAGCATGAAAATCATGCTAATAACTAATACATTGTTACTTTAGTAGGTTCATTTCCATGTAAAGATTTACACAAAGTGGCAAGTTTGAAGTTCATTTGTAAATTGTAAAAAAACAAAGAACGCACCTTGTGGAAGATATGTTTCAGAAGAGCGATGAAAAGCAGTGAGCGCAGTCAGGAAGCAGACGGCCACAAAGTCACTAATTGACAACTTTGCTTGCATGTCATCACCAATATTACAGTTAATCGAATCGCCATTAACAGACACCATCTGGTCTTTATTATGGTATCAGGCTGCTATCGCTGTCCTAGCTTGCTGTATGTCACCTCCTCTCGTCTTTACCTGGAAGGAACCGGTCCACAGAGACGTCAGCGCTGAGACACTGATGACAAGGCCTCATTTTGGAGTAGCACATGCATGATGTGTTCGCCAACTGCTTTTGGTGTCTCTTGTCCTCCTACTTTCTCTTTCTGTCTCTGATAAGCTCATAACAGAGAACAGAGCTACAACATGTCTGTGAAACACCCACCATTCCTGTCCATCTCTTTAGCTGTCCAAACACACACTCCCACCAGTACAGGTATATAGACTATTCCTTCTTTTTGTTCTCCTTCACACATTTTTTTTTTCACTTGAAGGGGAGCCAGATGTGCTGTTTCATACATTTCATTTATTGTTTAATTATCTTTTTTTTTTACAGACTTACTATTCCTAACTATTACTGATGCAAGGCCACTTGCTAACCTAAATTTACAGCCTCAGGTAGCAGAAATCCAAAGCATAGCTATATGAAGCTGCATTGCATTTTCTTGTCTAAATAAAACGTTATGTGGTCAGCATGTAACAGTGGCAAGTTTTACTATTTTTATCATTAAACATCTCTTTGTTTACAATACTGATCACTAATCAATGTGTTTGTCCTTTTTTGGTTCCTTTTTTATTTTGTTTTAATTTATTTTATTGTATTTTTTTTATTATAAAATAAAATTTTATTATTTTCATATTTTTATATTTCTATATTTTAATGATTATATTTTAATTTGCATTTTAAAATTTTTTAATATCCTTTACATTTTACATTTTATTTCATTTTTATGTTCATATTTGTTATTTTATTATATTAAATGGTCAAATATTTGAAATTTTTTGTTGTTGTTTTTTTTTTTTTGTTGGATCACTAATCAATGTGTTTGTCCTTTTTTGGTTCCTTTTTTATTTTGTTTTAATTTATTTTATTGTATTTTTTTTATTATAAAATAAAATTTTATTATTTTCATATTTTTATATTTCTATATTTTAATGATTATATTTTAATTTGCATTTTTAAATTTTTTTATATCGTTTACATTTTACATTTTATTTCATTTTTATGTTCATATTTGTTATTTTATTATATTAAATGGTCAAATATTTGAAATTTGTTGTTGTTGTTTTTTTTTTTTTTTTGTTGTTCTTATCTTGCTGCTCCAGAAGAAATGCATATTCCTACTCTTATTACCTGTAAGTAGCATTAAATACAGAACATAACCAACAATCCTTGTTTAAGTTTATCATTTCCTAATACCATTTTCTACTAAGTACTTTTAACAATTCCTGAGAAATATTATAAAACCTCCTTTGTTCATTAGAAGAAAAAAGTGAGAGAATGAATTAAATGAAAGTTAATGTTAAGTGACAATTAATCTTAGTACCAAATCTAACTTTGCCATGGCGAACAAAGCTTTTTGAAATGAAGACAAGTTCAATTTGAAATAAACTCTTGAGTCAGTATTATACTTCATCACACTTTGCTCCAATGCTTTAACATCACAGTACTTCCATTTTCTAGCAAAACAGTCGATACTGACCCATAAACCATCTTGTGCGCTATATACCTACAAGTTTTTCCGATTGCTTTGAAACATTAGCAGGCCCAGTTATAAATTGCCCTCATGTGCACATAAATTGATGTTGCTCCACTGTTATCTTATTATTATAGACTATTGCTAGTTCAGCTCAAATCCCTTTGGTCTGCGGACTCCCCCTCGACTTTTTATTACTTTTTCCGTTACGCTTAAACTATTCACTATTACCTCTACGGTTATGTCTGCCTCAGCATTTTACTGCACGGGATTCTTTCATTTGCACTGTGTGCAACAGAGGATAGCTGCAGGATGTTTACCTCACGCGTTAAAGGATTTAAAAGCTCAGGTTCACAGTCGGACTACTATGTGCATTCTCACCACTCTCTCCCCGCTCCTGAAATATAGATGAAAGTAGAAACACAACCAGGAGGAGCCCCTTCAAAAGGATATCATCTGAGAGGGCATAGACAGACAGCTACAGGCTAAAGCTAACCATGACGAGAGAGCGAGTCATTCTCATATTCAGCTGGGTTATGTTATGGACATGACTGAGTGTGGTTTTCAGCATGCATGTTCAGATTTAGTAAAGCGATCAGTGTGCATCTTCACTTTTGTCCTTGCACTTACAAACTGAAACAGCAAGATAGGAAAGATATTTTGACTTCCAATAAATCATATAATGATAAAATAATGATTAAAAACTTCCAGTTTGTAAATGTGTGCAAATTAACACTCGCCAAGTGCCAAATGTGAGTAAAAATCAGCGTTGGCAAGTGTATGAAACAGTGTTACTCGCCAGTTGGCCAGTAAGTTTTTTTTATTAATTCTAACCATGCCTGAGAACATGATATGGTTTAGTTTGATTATCAAATCGCAAAGACTGTACTGTAATTATATAAATTTATAATCTAATGTGCCGCATTGTGAACTTTTCACTGTGTTTTCAGGGTCGCAGAGCGGCTCGGTTCGCAGTACATGCTGCTCCACACAAACACAATCTCTGTAAGTGCTGTGAGTTTCAGTCGCTTATAACGTGCATTTGAAAATGCAACAGGACCCAAACATCTTCCCAAATTCATAATGAGTATCATTTATATATCTGTTGTCAATTAAAGGGATGCATTTCAAAAAATACATTTCCCTGCAGTTTTCTGCCAAACTAAAAGCTCTATGGTTTAACTGTTGAAAGCAAAGAAAAAAACATAAATACATAAATATTAAAAAGAATAATAATAATAATGAATGCACACAGAGTTTCATGGCTGGACAAAAAAATATTTATGGTCACAAAATTTTCTCAAGTCATCAGCCCTTGGCAGGTGTGGCAAAATGTTAGTTCCCCTTCGGGAACTCGAGCTGCGTCGGAAACGCTAGGGGAACGCCTTCAGCAATACCAAGCTCTGAATCATATGTGTAATCAGTCGAATCGATGGGCAGAACGTCAGAGGCGGGTGACGTCATAACCAGGAAGCTTTAAAAGCACGTGAGGTGCTAGCTTTCTGTCATTCAGCGAAGCTCTCTGTGTGTGTCGGTCACGATTTATGTTCTGTGAGTCTTATTTATTGTTGTCTGTCCAAAAGTTGCACAAGCATTCAAAATATAAGCTCCAGCAGAAAGAAAAGAAAAAGATGTCTAAACTAAAGACAAAAAAGGGCGAAAGCAGATCGCGTTACAGACTGTGTGTTCCTCCCTGCCCACGCTACATCACGAGTGGGGATACACACAGTTTGTGCGTGGTCTGCATGGGAGCGGAGCATGCGGCGTCGGCTCTCGAGAGGGCCGACTGTCCGCATTGTGAGCAGTTGCCACTGCGTTTGCTTCGCTCCCGGAAGGTTCTCTTTGAGGAGGGAGCCTTCACCAGCGTTCCTCACGGTGCTGGCCCCGCTTCCGCCGAGGCGGAGTGGCAGCTGCACTCGTGGGGTTCGCAGCTGGATCTGGTGGAGGGAATGGAGACGGGCGGGTCCCTATCTTCTTCCTTACCTGCCAGATCCACTGCCCGCTCGCTGGGATCGGAAGCCCGTTCTGCGGCTACTTCCCCCCGGAGATCGGGCTCGGCGCTTCTCCTATCTTCCTCCGAGGAGGTTGATGTGGAGAGCGTCGAAGATTCGCCCCCTCAATCCCCGCAATATGAGGAGCTAATGGAGGTAGTTACTCGTGCAGTTGCCAAGCTGAATATTGAGTGGCCAAGTCTCCCTCCGCGCCGGAGCCTGCCGTTTTTTCCCGATCTCCACACCGAGGTGTTGAGGTTGTGGAAGAAACCATTCTCGGCCCGCTTATTTGTCCCCGCTTCTGATTACTATGGAAATGTGGCGGGGTTGAGTGAATGCGGTTACAGAGCGATGCCCCGGGGTAGAGCAGACGCTTGCGAGCTATCTGTCACCCGGCGCGGCGTCGTCTC
>NW_015505672.1:138153-165418 GCF_001515645.1 Sinocyclocheilus grahami
AGATACCAGGAGGCTCGTAAACAGGCGGCGGCATTCCAGCGGTTTCTCCCTCGCCGTTCTATAGCTCTGGGGGCTGCTGGGCGGGAGCAGCCCCAGCCAGGTACCAGCTCCTCATATAGGGAGGTTCAAAAACAGAGCGTTGCCTCTCGTGCTCCCCCGCAGCGGGACCGAGGACGGCGGCGCTCTAAGTCGGCGAGGCCTGATCTGAGGGTCGTGCTTCAGTCGAGGAAGGTCCTGACAGACCTAAGTCCAGGACTACTGAGGGCGGCCCCTACTGGGGAAGAGCGGGGTATGCCGGATTACACGGTGTCCGTCTCTCCTCAGAACCCTCGGGAAACCATTCTGCCAACCCTGCCAGTGTACCAGGGCGCAGCGGTTTCCAGCAAAGGTTTCTCTCTGTATTTTCTGCCCGGGAATGTAGCGTAGCCGAGAGCCTCGCAACCCCTCCGGGGGTCTCTCAAGCAGCTAGCTCGGCGATCTCCTGGCGGTCCGCCGCTTCAGGGCACCCAGCTAGCAGCTCCAAATACACCAGCGGCCAGTCTCGAGAGACTGGTTCCCTTAGTAGATTATTGAGCAGCGTGGAAACTACTGCCAAATGTATCTCGTTGGGTCCTGCAAACTCTAGAAAGAGGCTATCGCATTCAGTTCGGCGCTCCGCCGCCGCCTTTCAAATGGGTTTTTCTCACAGTAGTGGGCCCAGAGCAGGCTCTGGTATTAGAACAAAAAGTCAATATTCTCTTGAGGAAGGAGGCCATCGAGGTGGTCCCTCCTCTCGACAGGGAGTCCGGGTTCTACAGCCGGTACTTCATCGTTCCAAAGAAGGAAGGAGGGTTGCGTGCTATTGAACCGCTCAGTCATGTGTCTGAAGTTCAAAATGCTCACTGTCAAACAGGTCGTGTCTCAGATCAGGTCCGAGGACTGGTTCGTCATGATAGATCTAAAAGATGCTTATTTTCATGTCTCCATCCTTCCCAGTCACCGGAAGTTCCTGAGGTTTGCTTTCAGGGGCAAAGCTTACCAATATCGGGTCCTTCCCTTCGGCCTAGCACTCTCACCCCGTACTTTCACGAAGTGTGTGGATGCCGCTCATGTCTACGCCCCTCACGTTCGTCAGGTTTTAAGACCTAGATTTGCGAGCCACTCCAGGCCCCTCTGTTCTCTTGCCATAGCTGTGCTCTTCCACACTAGGCAGGGATTTGCAAGTCTGGCGGCGTAGACATCTCGTTCCCCTAGCGTTTCTGACGCAGCTCGAGTTCCCGAAGGGGAACGTCCCAGGTTACGTACCAAGGCCTTTCTGGCAGGAGTTCCTATGCAGGACATCTGCAACACTGCAGGATGGTCTACGCCCCTCACGTTCGTCAGGTTTTATGACCTAGATTTGCGAGCCACTCCAGGCCCCTCTGTTCTCTTGCCATAGCTGTGCTCTTCCACACTAGGCAGGGATTTGCAAGTCTGGCGGCGTAGACATCTCGTTCCCCTAGCGTTTCTGACGCAGCTCGAGTTCCCGAAGGGGAACGTCCCAGGTTACGTATGTAACCATGGTTCCCCGAGGGAACGAGACGCTGCGTCGCAAGGCCATACTTCCGGCATCCCTACTAGAGCTTGCTTCACTCCTAAGAAGCTAGCGCCGGCTGCACCTCACATGCTTTTAAAGCTTCCTGGTCATGACGTCACCCGCCTTGACGTCCTGCCCATCGATTCGACTGATTACACATATGATTCAGAGCTTGGTATCGCTGAAGGCGTTCCCCTAACCTGGGACGTTTTAAGCCCTGCTTGTACTTTTGCATACAAAAGTGCATGTGTTTGTCTAGGTAGTAAGACATTATGCTTGCATTAGCACATAATGTTTTAAAATCAATACCACAGTCTGCTTTAGCATATCATTTTCAATGTGCTATGATTTTAGAATGGTATAGTAGTATAGCAATCATAATATATGGTGATGTTAATGTTTATTCCTGATTCATCACCATGTCTACTCCAGAAATTTGTGTGTGCATGCATTTACACGTTTGGCAGATGCTTTTATCCAAAGTGACTTTAGTGCATTCAAACACGTCAATATAATTTTAACACCGTATTCCCTGGGAATCCCCATGACCTTGTCCTTGCTAACGCCATGCCCTACAAGTTAACCTTGTGCATGCAAGCAACTGAACAACAGGGGTTAATATAAAGGTTATTTTGAGATCTTCTGCATGCTTACTAATACTTCTTTGACTTGCACTTCCTGGCCAGCTGCCTTGTCTTTGCATGTTCTGATGTCACAAGTGCATATGTCTTTTTACTATTTCCTCCTTTCAAGTTTTAGCTCAACCAAGTGTGATATGCTTATTAATGAACATTTGGTGAATTTTATGTATGAATGAAGAGCAAAATCAAGCCAGATTTTACAGCTATCTCCTCACTGTTCCCCCCTCTCTCTTTCTCGTTTACAAAAAGCCATTAACAAAAGTTGGTGCTATAAATACTGTTTATGGTGATCTGACTATATTATAGCCTTCACTTTTAATGAAGTGCTGCACTGGCATTCATTAAATAAGGATTATCTATAGTTTATGCCACTTACAATATGTCCAGAATTTGGCACTTGAAACGAGACCCATTACTGCAGCAATCAATGGGTTTTATTATCTGATGGCTGTTGTATTATAAAATTCTGTGACCTTCAGCATACACTGTGGGATGAGCTGATGGATTGTTGAATATGCTGTCTAGGTAGGGTGCGCACTAGGTTTTGGTGTAGAGTTTGTGCATTGCAGTTTCTACAATGAAATCTCAGCACTTTATAGCCATCACTTTGATACTTGGTTGCTTAATTGGAAATTTGTGACCCCGCTCTTATTGCTTCTTGGTGTTAAGACCTGCTTCTGAACACTTTTCGTCCTCTTTTGATCCTCAGTCACCAAAAACCAATGTTACTGAATTTATTTTCCAACCTAGCTAAAATGGCCCCAATTGTAAAGGTTGGCCTGGTTTTTGAGGAAGCTGAATCTTTATTAGATTTTTTTTAAATTCCCAGCAGAGAAAATAACAAAACAAAGAGTTATTATCAGCTCGGCCCCGTAAGAGAAGCGAGCACATATTGAGGTCAAATGGTGTTCTGTGGGACCTGGAGAATCAGAGTCATTTTATTGGATGACTCCAATCCTTTGCTGACAGTAATATCTTCCTTGAAGTTCTGTGCACTAAAGTGTGGGGAGGCCTCAGCTTATGAACAGCCAGACAAATCAACAAATCAAAGACCAGCAGAAGCGTAGTCTGCTGCCTTTATAAAGACTGCCGGAGAATTTTTTAAATATTTTTTGAGAGGTGGGATGAGATCATTTCAACAGCACAGCTCAATGTGTCAAAGTAAGAACTGCTAGGTCACTTATTCAACGTGTCACAGCTTTAATCAGGATAAAATACTTTCATAGTGCAAAACAATCTGTAGTTAATGAAACATTTCAGCTGTCATCCATATGTGCGCTGCCCATTGCAACAGTTCTGTACTGGCCCTTTAAGAGAAAGCATTACGATGTATTAATATATCATTAATGTATTTGTTTGCATTATCTACAAGTGAATGTGTGTGTGTAAAAGTTTTTCCTGATCAATTGACTTGTAGTGTTCGATTGGCTTTGTTCTGCATGGCAAGGTTTTGAGTATCTCTCTCTTGATTTGAGAAGGTTTGTTCTCTCTCTTTCTCACTTGCTGGCATATATCACTGCAGAATATATATTTTAGATTATATTACAGAAATCTTACAGTCAATGCCATTGGAATAGACAAATGCCTCACTTCTTGTCCTCTATGTGCCCATTGTCTGTCTGTGTGTGTTTGTCTTGTATGTCTTTTATATGTCAGTTTACAGCAGTGTTGTGGCAGTGCTTTGGTTTAGTGCTGTATATTGTTACTATTATACTCTTATACTGTTACTTTTATGCTATACATAAATGTCTAAACTAAAACCAGCAAGTCTAGCAGTAACGAAGCTGATAACTGATTTTAATAACCTTTGTTTGTCCAAAACAAAAAAGTGATTACTTTCACACATATAAACGTGTTTAGACAACAGTTAAACAGGTTGCACTAATCAAAAGCATTGCACCGACACTGAAGTGTCTTCTTTTGATCATCTGTATAAACTTGTCCTGTTGTGGATGGATTTGAAGGAAACTAGCTAAAAAACAGAAGGAGACAGCCAGCAGCAGCACGCAGAGAGAGATGGGGCCCGTAGGCACAGCGGATAAAAGCACAGGAAAAGTCAGCACATTACACAAGGATGATCCGTTCTCCACCAGCAACCAGGACCTCAACGGATTCTGTGAGTTCAGCAAATATTGTGCTGTGACATTATTGTGCTGCCCTGTTTTTCTGTATAATCTCTGTTTATTTCGAATGTATCTGTGCTCTGATAACAGTATGGGTTAGAGAAGGGTGTTGGCATTAACCAATGAACAAATGAAAAAAGACATGAACGAATGAAAGAATGAATCAAAACACAAATGAAAGAATGAATCAATGCATGAATTCACAAATGAGCAAATTAAAGAAAAAAAGAATTCACACATAAACAAATACCACACATTAAGAATGCATGAATGTGTGAAGGAACTGAATGATTTATTGAACAAAGAAATTAACTAATGAAGTAATGAATGAACAAAAGTTCAAATGAGCAAATGCATGAATACATGAGTGAAATGTCGAACATGTAAATAAATGATTAAATTAAAAATTGAATGAATGAACAAATGAATAAATGGATAGATTAACAAATTAATGATTGATTTAACAGATACTTAAGTGTAATTTTCAACATACTTATTCAAGGTTGGGAATCAATTAGCAATGCACTGAAACTATTGAGCTGGAATACAAAACAGCGATGTTTGGCATACGTGCACAAACTTCACTGAACATTATTTGTGTCATGCCTCCCGTCCAATAATCTCAGTAAAGTTTGTTTATTTCTGAAGGTCTCAGCTTTCAAATTTAGTCAATTTAATCATGAAATTCAAATAATAAAGGTGTGTTGACGCTCTTTAATGTGGCGTGACAGTATGCGCATTAGTTCAAGTGGCACATGAACCGATCATCTACTACTAAGCATAGCTCACAATAAACATGAATGGGCATCAGAAGATTTATTGAAAGATACAGTAATAGTTTTGTGTTCAATCAGACATTTTTTCACAGGTTCTCTTTAGAGAACTTCTTGCTCTTTTCCACCAGTCTCAAAAGTCAAAGTCCACAGGTCATATAATCGCCACGTTCCCCAAATACCACGATCTTCTGGAGTGGCCGCAGTGTGTGCGAGCCAATCTCAGGACTCATTATTGCAATCACACAACCCTCCTGCACGTCCCACCATCACGCTGATGAGCTCAGCAAGCCCTAAAAGGGGTCAAAAGCGGTCAACAATCTGTCATTTTAACTCAACTCACCATTCTCCTTGATTGTCTTTACTAAGCGTCCATCAGGAAACCAAATGACGGGATGCCACCGTCTCACACCTGATCTGAACGTCGCCCGCCGCAGAGAGCTATTTTGTAACTAAACAGCATGGACCGAAACGTTCTACATATCAAGAGACTTTGCTATTGACGTGCTGCTTTAAGAGGTGCTGGAGAAGAATAGCAAGTGGCATTTGGACTAGGCGTTTTTTTCTCAGTTTTAAGTGGGCTCTGGTATGCTGTGAAAGGGCTGTAATTAGGATGGGTCTTTCTGAGTTGCTTTCTGCACAAAATGTCACTGTGGCCTTTGTGTACAGAATAATTTGAATGGAGCTGGAAGAGGAGGGGGCAATGGAGTGTACGAGCAAGATGCATAGAGAGAAACAGAGAGAGAGAGAATGTCATTATGCATAATGATCACATTTATTTCCTTTAAAATCAACACTGATTGGCAATGTGTTCTGCATGTTTGGTGTTTCCCAGTTCTTTTGAATGTCATTGGTCAGTGGAAGTGCAAATGCAGTTAATTTGTATGTTTATTTTGGATCATTACAGACACAGAGTAATTGGAGGCTGTTGTTGTATCTGTTGTTTATCTAATGATCTGAGAGTCACTATTACTGAACTAGTACAGCCTCTTTATTATAGACATGAATCTCAGCTGGGGTGTTCGTTTCAAATCTTTGAAATGTAGTATGTGTTGAACTTTGTGAATGACAGGCCTTCCAATTTCTAAAGCCTTTTCTGTGAGCACCAAATTCCTGCGGGCCTTTATATCTCATATATTGTAATTGTCATTTTTCTCATTTTATATCCAGACCTTCCTCTCACTGGCTCCACAGTTACAATCATTACAATCATCATACAATCACATTATTATTATTATTTATTTATTTATTTTCTATCTGGGCTTTTTGAAGACGATGCAGCAGAAGATGGGTGAAATAGTGATCATAGCGATCCCAGCCTACACACTCAGCGTTTTAGCTGTATTACCATTTAAATGAACACAGAGACACCTGCCTCTAACCTTCCACGCTTCCACGCTCTCGATCTCACCCCGCTGGCCCATGAGCTTTTGCTGCCAAAGCACTTTCTGTAGAGATCCTTATGTAAGTAAATGCATATGCGCCAACACATGTGAGACACGGGGATTTGTGTAAAGGGAGATCTGGAGTGATAGGTGATTAAAATGGAAAGTAAAAAGGATATGGGCTTCAGCTGAGAAGAGTAAAAGGTTACTAGAGTGAGTGAAGCTCTAGGAGTGGGTTTTGGTGACTCTCATTTTTTTGTCGTTGGAGTCTACACTGTAAAAAAAAATATGTTTTTTGAAGGTGTAAATTAAACAAAGATTACTGGAATATGTTTTACTATTTAAATTTTTTTTTTTCATTTTTAAATCAATGTGTTACTTGCTGTTTCTTTGCAATTATTTGTAAACTTTACTAGAAATGTTCTGAGTGAAAATTGTTTCTACAACAATTTTTTTTCACTCTACATTTTTTATTCCAGACATTTAGATATTCACTGTATATACTGAGCTAGGATATGCATGTGGATATGTTCAAAATAGTCCATGACATTTAAAGGTCTTGTTGACTACAGCAAGATGCAGTTGATTAGTGTGATATCTGTCTCCTTTACGGAAAGTGACCTAAAAACCTTTTATTCTGTTGCCACTGTGATTCTGTCACAATATGACACAGCTATTAATCTGGAAATGATTTGGTGTTTTATAGACATGTGCGGTGTGTGTATGTACTGTAAGTGCTCTCCTCTGTCTTTTCCAGCCTCCTCTTCTCCATGCTCCTTCTCCATCCAGGGTAAAGCCCTCCAGAGTAAAACCCTCCTCAACTCCTACTACTCAGGTGTGTGGCTTCCTATGTTGAATTGGTCCATGTGGTATAGTAGTAAAATTCCTGGACTGATAACCGAAAGATTTGAACCGTACAATGTATCAGCAGGCCAATCACAGAACTTGAGCCTCACAAGGTTCTATACATTCCCTACCACTTGTATGTTCATTTATTAAATGTTTAGGCTAATTTGATGATGCTCTTCGTTTCCAGTAAGAATACAGTACTCTCATTTCTTAAAAATAAATAAATAAATAAAAATAGCAGTGCTCTCAGCTATTGATAATCTCAGCTCTCAGCTTTTAATACATTTTTAAAGCAAGGCACTTTAAAACCAGGTTTCTATGGGATTACTATTATATTAGATGCTGCTTTAGATAAAGGTATCTGCTAAATGATTGCATTAAAGAATGAAAGGAATAGTTCACCAAATTTTTTTTTGAAAATTATGATATCAAGCTTCAAAAAGTACACAAAAACAGGATAAAGAAAATAGAAACAAAACTCAAAAACCGAATCAGTCTGCAAACGAATCATTCAGACTGGTTTTGTGAAATGGATCAACCGATTCACTGAAAAGATCTGACTCAAATGAATTATTGATTCATGAACTGGACATTGTTTCAACTCATGAAGATTTGGAATATAATGCAGTCATATAAGCTATACGTTTTTATAGTGTTTTGCATTCTTTTTGTAGCTTTAATAGAACCATTTTATCCTTTTTTGTTACATGGAAGAAAACAATTAGGTTTAGAATAACATGAGGGTAATTAAATGACACAATTTTCATTTTTCTGTGAACGATCCCTTTAACAGTGTTATTTTAGAATTAATTTAATAAATATTTGTTTTATAATAAATAAAATAATATATATATATATATAGATAGTATTTCTTAATATTTAGATTTTTTTAGTAATTTTGTTATTTGCTTTTGTCATTTTTATAGGTTTTTTATATTTCTATTTATTATTATTTCAGTAATTTATTATTTTAGTAATTTTAGTACTTCAACTTATTTCTGTATATAAAGTTATATTATTTAATTTATTTAATTGTAGCTTTATTTCAATAAATGAAAACTATTTTGAATATATTTAGTTTACAATAACAACAGCTTTTTTTACCCTTAAAAATATCAGAACAATACTCTACAACAATAGTTGTGTGGCATTTATGTCAAAGCAAAAAATGAGTTTCAGTTTTATGCTGTTTTTAATTGCAGTTTCTAAGGAGCCGGTCCCTGCCACGGCATCCATAGGTAAGACTTTTCCTCCTCTGCTGATTATAAATCACACTGTTCAGTTCTACACACATGGATTATATTAAACCGTTTCTCCTGTGTCTTTTAATGTGAATGTATAATGAAGCTGACGAAATCAATATCCAGAGGTGAATCGCTATTAAGCGTGTAGTTTCATTCAAGCCTGCATGTGTATGAGTCATAAAGTATGGGTTTAGATGATGAAAGATCATAACATTGACCTTTGAAGTCAAAAGCGGGTGCCCGAGACTTTGGTCCCCATCCGATCAAACTAACTGCAGCTTGTAATTTTGCGGCAGCTGAATGTGGTTTCAGTGAGGAGTCGCCTCCGTCCCACGCTGAGCCAGATTAGAGGAATGAAAGCCCTCTGTCAGTTCAAACAAAGTCTATGTTTATATCCCAATGTGTGGAAAGTGATTTGAATCAGATCGTTCGTCGGAATGCTAATTTTCAGATTTGGCAGATCGGTGTGTGACACACACACACACACACACACACACACACACTCCTGCACACCCTCATGCCTTTTCAAAGGCAGATTGACCATTTCACATCCAATGGTAATAGCTCATAATAAAGACTTATCCATCCTTTCATTCTGTCTTTACCTTGTTTGTTCATTCTTTCTTCCTTCTCTCCATCCATTTTTTCATTTAATTCTTCCCTCTGTTCTTTCTTTTTGTCTTTGTTTGTTTTTTTAATTTATTTGTTCATTTGTCCTTCCTTCAAGTCATTCTTTCTTTTGATTGATTGTTCATCCTCCTGTCTTTTGTTATTTGTTTGTTAGTTCTTTCATTCATTTGTTCAGTTGTTTATTGATTTGTTTTACTTCCTTTCTTTCGTTTGGTCTTTCGTTTGTTAGTTCAGTTGTTCTTTCCTCCTCTAAAGTTCATTCATTCCTTTAATTTCTTTTTCACTTGTTTTTCTTTCTTTCTTTCTTTCTTTCTTTCTTTCTTTCTTTCTTTCTTTCTTGTGTTTCCATTTATCATTATTTCTCATTATTATTTATAATTTCCAATTATTCATCTTCACTGAAAACTTTAAGAAATACTTGCAAAAGATCAAACAGTAATTGGATTTCATCAGTTCTTTCTCTATCGTTCATTCATTCATTTAATTTCTTTTTTACTTGTTTTTCTTTCTTTCTTTCTTTCTTTCTTTCTTTCTTTCTTTCTTGTGTTTCCATTTATCATTATTTCTCATTATTATTTATAATTTCCAATTATTCATCTTCACTGAAAACTTTAAGAAATACTTGCAAAAGATCAAACAGTAATTGGATTTCATCAGTTCCCCAAATTTACAGCAACAACCCGCCGTTAATACAGAAATAACTATTGATTGCAGATGATTTGGACATTCATGTTGCCGTCACTGGCTAGCGTGTTTTGGATGAAAACTTTATCCTAGATAGCTAGAGTGAACTACAGTACTTCAGCTCCACTGCTGACACTTTCAAGTTTTTCCTGGTCACGCAAAGCTTCATCCTTTACTCGTTCTTCAGGAGATATTGAAAGCGTTCTTTACAGTCGGCTTTTGAAAAGGGATTTCTGATAGATATCTTGGTGGGCTCGGGGCTTATTCAGTCCAAAAGCTCATTTCAAAGGTTCACTCTAAAAGGTTCAGATGCAGGGGTCTCTAAACACGCACCTCTGATCCAGACAGCTTCTAGGAGTTCGAAAACTCTCGCTTAAGCTACACTCAGCAGCGAAGACCACGACTCCCCCCATACACATACACACTCAGCACCAATAAACCACTGAGAGCAAACTTATTTACAGAGGTTATGAAGGTGGAGATGGCTTGTTTAGTGCGAGGAGATGGAGTAAAGAGAAAATGAGCACACAGGCGGTGTATTAAAGGAAGAGAGAGAGAGCAAAATGGGGGAAAAAAAACGTCAAGCACTAGGGGAGTTGAATCAGGCATTTATCAACTGAAGCAAGAAAATTTGGACTGTGAGATATTTGTAAACTGGATGTCAAACATGCCGCAGTCATACTTTCACATTCATGCCAACCTGACCCAGGGAAGCCAAGGGATGAACGGAAAAATACTAGTAGAAAATCTGAGATTAAGGGAGTGCAGTAGAAGGTGATGGAGGATAAGAGATGAACTGCAGTGAGAGGGAGTTAATGGAGGATTGGGATGGAAGAAGAAAGGAATGGATCAGAAGAAAAGAATACAAGTTAGGGTGCTTTCACACTTGGTTCAATTGCCTGGTCCGAACCCGAGTTCAATTGCTCCCCCTCCTCCTCCCCCTGAACTGTTTTTATGGTTCCGAACCACGGTACGTTTGTGTCATCAGAGTGGCAGCTGTTTACCCCGTTACTAATGACTATGCAGAAGACAATGAATGGATGCTTGCTCACTTCATTTTTGTACTTGGGATTTTGAAAATTCTTATTAATTTCCAAAGCGCCAACATAGAATGGCACATGCGTCTATTTGTCACGACTGTAGGGTTCAAAAAACGCAGCAGTCACTTTTTTGCGAGCAGAAATGAGATATAAATTCTCTCTGCTGCAGTGCGTCAGTCACACTTAACAGGAAAGCGAGTGAGTAAATGCATAAATACACTGTTTGACCAAATCATACGTCATTAATATAGCGGCTCACTTCCATGATTTAGTACGATTGCGTTCACATCAGAAGTGAACCGTACCGGACTTCGCATGAACCGTACCCCAGACCACCCTTTTTAGCCAGACTCGGATGCGCTTCGCTGCTGTGCACCCGAGTTCAGAAAGCAGCATTCACATTATCCAAACGAACCTAACGCTGACGTCAAATGAACCTGGGTGCGCACCAAAAGTGCTAGTGTGAAAGCCCCCTCCGAGTGGGACTCTGGGATGTCAGAATAGAACTACAGTAGATGTGCTAAAGCAAATAATTAAGCACTTGAGAGCCAAAGTAGTGTTGAAATTGTTGGTAAATGTAGGTTTTAGGCTTTGATTTTCTATAAATATTATGTCTTGTCTATAGTGTACCATTCAAAACTTTGGAGTAGGTAGGTTTTTTTTTTAAAGATGTATCTTTTGCTCCACAAGGCTGCATTTATTTGATCTAAAATACAGTAAAATTTTTTGAAATATTATTACAATTTAAAATAACTGTTTTCTATTTGATTATATTTTTAAATTGTATTTATTTTTGTATTGCAAAGCTGAATTTTCAGTATCACGTGATCCTTCAGAAATCATTCTAATATGCTGATTTGCTGCTCAAGAAACATTTCTGATTATCAATGTTGAAAACAGTTGTGCTGCTTAGTATTTTTGTGGAAACATATGTTTTTTTGTTGTTTTTTTGGATTATATAAAGAATGGAAAGTTCCAAAGAACAGCATTTATTTGAAATCAAATTTTTTTGTAAGATTATAAAAGTCCTCAACCACAAATCAAAATATACAAATTAGAATGTCGTAATTGTTGTTGTTGAAGTTTTTCAAATTTTGATGTCAACATGAAATGAACATTGAAATCTTTCTAAGTTTTATTGTGCACAATTCATCAGTGCATGTCGTTCCACATAAAGTGTTTTTATTAAAGCATAATGCTTTTCTTATAACTTTCTCTGGTGATTTTATTGGGTAAACTCATATCTTGGCCTGCTTTTTCAATATGTCATGGCAGTAAGACGGATTTCAAATACCATTTCATGTCAGCTTTAATGTTGAAAAGTAAAAAAAGTTTATTAGAAAAAAGAATGGATAATACACCTAAGATTTAAATTATCTATAAAACAAAGGTTGAATGGATTCTAGAGACTCACAAGCACTGTAATAAGGACTGATTGTGTAAAGAAGGTGAAATCGAGTGGAGGGTAAAGATAGTGAGATGGAGAGAAGATTGCAAGAAATAAAGACACCTGTACAGATAAAAGAATGAGGCATTAAATGAGGAAGAAGGCCTTTTCATTCTGTTTTACAGACCCCGTCTCTCGCTCCGAGTAAGGGTGGTCATATTTCTGTTCTGGAGATGCTCCCTGCCGAAACGATGTCGCTGAGATTACGAGGTCGAGAAAGACTGGCGGCCCCTAATCATTTATAAACCTGCCTATTATGTGGGGCTTCCAGTTCATTTACAGGCTATCGATCATGTTGCGGGATGAAAGTCTTGGTAATCGCATACAGGAACTGTGAGGGAGGACTCGTGCCGACTGTTTCTTAAAATCATTTCTCCTGAAATCCACGCAGAGATGATCATCAATGCATCTGATGAGTAGTCCAAGTTTTGCACCTGGGAGAGAGAACATTGTGTTAAAAAAAGAGGATAATGGTAGAGAAAATAGGGTACATGCAGTGTTTTAGAGCAAGATAAAGAGTGAAAGATTTAGATGTTGTAGAGGAGTGTAGATATCTGTAGGATCGATGGAAATGAAAAAACAGAATGGAGGAACAGAGATAGGAACAGAGAGAGAGAGAGAAGGATTCTGTTTCATGGAGAAACGATAGTTTTAGAGGCTGGGAATGGATAACCCGCTAAGGGACGTCTGAGATTCTGCTGGTTAGCTGAAAGACGCCTGGCGACTCCAGCTTAACTCTGATAATGGCATTCAGTGTAATGATATTACTCAAAGGTTGCTGTTTCATAGCTTAGGAGACTTACAGCAGTGAAAAATAGACACAAATGAGATTGTTGACATATAGTAATAGTATAGTAATAGTAATAGTACAGTAAGTGTCACATTGCTGTAGGCTGCTGTGGGTGTTGCTGTGTGGTTGCTGGTTATTGTTTAAGTAATCTATGATTTGGCTCTGTAATATATTATATTTTTTACCATTTTTTTGTCCTACAGGCAAAAATCATGAGCCTAATCATTAAAAAAATACATTTAATTCACAGTTTAATTAAAGAAAAAAGTCATACATACATACTGTACGTTTATATACATCAGTTTGAAAATACAGTAAAAAAAAAACAGTGAAATATTACTACAATTTAAAACTATTTTAATATATTTTCAAATGCATTTTATTCCTGTGATGCAAAGCTGAATTATCAGCCGCCATTACTCCAACATTTCTTGTTATCAATGTTGAAAACATTTGCTGTTTCATTTTAATTTAATTGCATTTTTGTGGAAACCATGATAGAAAGTTTAAAAGAATAGGATTTATTTTAAATAGAAATATTTTGTAACATTATAAACACTTCACTATCGTTTTTGATCACTTGAACGCATCCTTGCTGAATAAAAGTATTGAAACGTTTGAATTATAGTGTATATATTTAAACAGTTTCAAATGTATAGCCAAGGACAAAAAGCTTGACATGTGATCATGTTTTATATATTGCAACAATGCCAGTGCTAACACTTATAATACTTTGCTAATAATTCTAATAACTTTAATTTATTTTACCTTGACAGCACTTTATACATACAGTATACACATAGAGGTTTTTATATCACTTTTATTTTCCTCCATAACCCTATAGCCATTTGAGACCCATTCACATATGACATTTAAAAGTAATTTACAATGTCATTATTTAGTCACCTGTGCTTTGTTGTGACTTGTCAGGTAATTATTGTTAATGGCATGCACCATAGTAGTTTATCATAATGTAACTGTGCATAATTGAGCTTTAATTTGATTTTAGCTCTAATCATCTGAATGCATATAATGCAATGGTCACAAATAGTTCATGCTAAAATGAAAGAAGCCATTATGGCAAAAATGACTTCTGTAAGTAGTATAGTTACTTGGCATAGCTTATGTCTTTCTTTCTCTCTTTCACTCAATATATGACATAGAATGCTAATATAGTGACGTGACATGTGGCCAAGTATGGTGACCCATACTCGGAATTAGTGCTCTGCATTTACCCATCCAAAGTGCACACACACAGCAGTGAACACACACACACACACACCGTGAACACACACCCGGATTACTGCTGCGGCGCCCGGGGAGCAGTTGGGGGTTCAGTGCCTTGCTCAAGGGCACCTCAGTCGTGGTATTGAAGGTGGGAGAGAGCGCTGTACATTCACTCCCCCCACCTACAATCCCTGCCGGTATGAGACTCGAACCCACAACCTTTGGGTTTTGAGTCCGACCCTCTAACCATTAGGCCACGACTTCCCTCCAATACATGCACTATAATATGGAGTTGCGCTGTAGCAGGACATGCTGTGTATATTTACATCTCTCAAAATTATGATTCTTTATTTTTTATATATTTTTTTCCCCCCGTTTAATATTTTAACGGGGGGAAATTAAGTCAGTTCTCCTCAAGTTCTTCCGAGCAGAAGAACCGTCAAGTTTCAAAGTGTCACTTTTTTTTTTCTTCTTTGCATTCATTTTAAACAGTATTGATGTTGCTTTATCATATCAAACCTATTTTTGCACCTGTGAGGAATGCAGAGAGAACATTGTGTTAGAAGATATGATTAGAATGTGCAGATGTGCAATATATTATAAAAAGATTTAGACGTTGTAGAGATTTTTGTTTTACAATATATTTTTGCCCTGTATGAATCACATCTAGCTAACTATTGTCAGACAAATTATTAAAGTAAAGGAAAATTATGCTTCCATATTCTTTCATGCATTTGCGTATAAATATAAATATAAATATGCAGATTTAAAGCATAAACTTCAGAGGGGTTTTTTTCATCACATTTCCACAATTAAAGATCTTCCTGTCTTTTATTACTGTAAAACATTATTACTGAATAAACATTCTTCAGAAAATTTAAAAATGTAATTATTTTACTATTTTGTACATAAAATACACACTTCACCTTTAAGGAAGGACATATCAAAATCTTGTTCAGTATTCATATTGTTTTGCCATATGGGTTTTCAGTCATTTTTTTATGTTCCCCATCATCCTAAGGTGTTTGTAGGGCTAAATGTATCCCATAGGACCTCGCAGTAAAATCTAATAATGATTCAGTATAAGTTATTTATGAACTGTACTCCTTTTTTTCTACTCATAACTGTCAGAACTCATCATCCTGAAGATTCAAAACTACAAAACCTAAATGATTATCCATAATCTACCTATATAACTTGTCTCCCATATGAGGTCACCTAAAATGTGCAGTTGACCTTTTGTTTCTAAAGCAGGAGTTCTTTGATATTTCTCAGGCTTGGATGTGGCAGACGCGTCGTTTTAACAACATAATACACCCACTGGGCCACCACTTTGGGATTCGCTCCATACTGCTGAGACAAAAACACATGAATAATTAATTAATAAAAAATTGATACATAGAGGGAAGGAGAAAGGCAGAAGGAGGGGCAGTAAATTGAGAGACCTTAGAATCTCTAGTGTATACTTCTCTATCGCACACTCTGTTTTTCTCTTTTAGTGTTTGTATGTTGGCGTCTAAGTCATAAACATATTTTTCCACCATACATTTGCCTAGCCCGATATGAATATCATGACCTGTAATATTCAAATATCTTAACTTTGTGCACAATAGTTTGTTTTAGAATTAAATTTGTTAAGTTTTTGGGAATATGATTTTTTTTTTTTTTTTTAATGAATGTATGTATTTATTTATTTATTTATGCTTTTCGTTGGCTCTTGGCTTGAATTGTTGGCTTGAAGTGTAAATATTGGTTTAAAAAAAGACAAAGAAAAAAAAAGAAATTGATATCTACAAATAAGTAACTTAAATGAATAGTCCACCCAAAAATGAAAATTCTTCTAATTTACTCATGTCTTTCAAAACTTGTATGACTTTCTTATGTGCAACGTAAAATAAGTTATTTTTAAGAATGCTGGTAACCAAACAGTTTAGGTTCCCATTGACCTCCACTGTACTTTTGTCCATACAATGGAAGTCAATGGGAACCGTAACTGTTTGCTGCCTTCTAAGTAGCTGTCTATAGGCAACAAGGTTTTGATACCTAAACAAATATCAAAGCTCACCGTTCAGTCAGATCCAAATGATGTTTTGTGTGCTGGTCGTGAACCTGTTCAGATTCATTGAGCAGTCTCAGCATCTCTCTGCTAGTTACTTTTTGTGTCCTTTAAAAAGATCCTCTTGAGGCTACGATTCTGGCATAATTGTTTTCTTCATAATACATTGTCGCCGCTAATACTTTCAACTTTTTCCTTCTGGCACTAAAAATACTGGGGTGCTAACACATCATGCAAAATTACTTGTATTTTGCCGTGTTGAAAGCATAGATGTTTGGTGTGGATTTTAATTTTTTTGTGTATAATGAATTTTCAAGGCAATTGAGATGCAAATAGCTACATTTGTGTCCTTTAAAAAGATCCTCTTGAGGCTACGATTCTGGCATAATTGTTTTCTTCATAATACATTGTCGCCGCTAATACTTTCAACTTTTTCCTTCTGGCACTAAAAATACTGGGGTGCTAACACATCATGCAAAATTACTTGTATTTTGCCGTGTTGAAAGCATAGATGTTTGGTGTGGATTTTAATTTTTTTGTGGCAATTGAGATGCAAATAGCTACATTAATAATTTGTCGAGTAATTTTCCATCACTCTATGCATCTGAATGATGCTTTAGCCGGTTAAAGCAGGCCATATTAAAAATTCTCTGTCATTTGCTTCCCCCATTCCTCTATTTAATAAGCTCATTAACATCAATAAACTACTTCCCAGTCTTATTCTAATAAAAGAGTTTGCAAGGACGGACTGTCTGCTTCTCAGTATATTGTTATGCGTAACTGAAGTCTGCACTGAGCTGTGATTGAATGACACTCAGATATATCTCACAGTAGTCAAGGTCTTAGCCTCGAGCTTTCAGGGGTTTGGTCTTGATTGAGAGGTATTAGTGCACAGTAAACAAAGCTGTGCTTTTTTGAGAGCAACATGATCCTAGACTGCAAATATTTGTGTTTTCTTTGTCATTTTTTGAATGGTTCTACAGATTATGTAGGATCTGTGTGATGCAACTGGCTAGTTCCCATAAATGCAAAATGAGGTGCATTTTAGTCCTCGTCTGTTTGCTTTGATCTCATCTTTATGCTAGCATACTCCAAAAAATTATATATGAATTTAAGTACACACATTTAAAATGTCCAAAAATGTTTTTTCCTGTATATATACAGTTGTAGATAGGAATGAATAGATATTTGTATCCAATCTCTTGAATATATTTGTGTATGTATGTATGTATGTATGTATGTGTGCGTGTGTGTGTATGTATATATACAGGGTGCGATTTGCTGGGTGGACGGGGGGATTTCCCCCCCTCTGGTGGGCCTAACTTACAATGTTTTTATTAAAATTTGATCACGTTAGATACAGTTTCCGTCGTATTAAAAACATTTCATAACTAAAAAGACGGGTATTTGGGAGTTTTATACGCCTATAAAAAGTTTTCAAAAGCATCCCTCCCTCTGTTTTTTTCACAAATCGCACCCTGTATATATATATATATATATATATATATATACAGTATATATATATTAGGGCTGTCAATAGATTACAATTTTTAATCTGATTAATCACACCCTTTTTCTGTGATTAATCGCGATCAATCGCGCACTTATCATTTATCTTGTTTCAAATGGTTATTTTGTCATCATTTGCTATATGCAGCAAAGTAAACCAAAAGATTGAAGGGTGATTCTCAAAAATCTGTATTTTTTTAATACAGTAATAAATAATAATACTTAATACTTTCTATACACGTGCTTACTGAATGACTCCGGTACGCCACCACAATCGTCTTTAACTTGATTGCAGTCTTCATCCATCAAAACTTTACTAGCGAGAAACCGTAGTTTGCGTCTCATTTGGCCATACAGCAGTTATTTTTTATTTTTTGGGGGGTCTGGGTTTGTCATTTAAATGTTTATAATATTACTAGCAGTGGGGAAAATTTAGAAGAATCCAATTTAATCTTTAGATGGTCGGAAATAGATATGCACTGTTCATTATAGCGGTTCAACCTGCCTCTGTTGTAAATTATTGATTAAAAGCGTACAATCTTATAGTGTTTCTATTTTTGCCTGAGGGTTTTACATTGATAGATTATAACATACATGGGAGATTGTGAATCCAACAGGTTGTAGAAATTAATTATGCCTTTTCTAGGTAAACTGTAAATTAAACATGCTGTCCAATGGTAACTTTATGCTATAGAGTGATACATTTTGCTTCATAACATAAAATAACCAGGACTGGTAGAGTTTCTTTCCATTACTGTCATAAATATAGGAAAGTGCAGTCCAGGGTTGGTGCCTTGCTTGCTTTGTTTGGTGTCAAACCAGCAACCTTCGAGCTGGCAATTGAACATTGTGATGGGTACTTAAGGATTGGGAATTGTTCCTTCACAGATGGCAGCCACAGTGAGATGTCCCAGCCCTCGATGACCATCCAGACGTACCCATATGGAGGCTGCGAGTCGGTGGAGATGTCCTACCAGGCTGGCCAGTTCCAACCGGCCATCAGAGTGGCAGACTTGCTCCAACACATCACCCAGATGAAGTGTGGGCAGGGTTACGGCTTTAAAGAGGAGTACGAGGTAAGAAGTCTTGAGCTTGAGTGATTGACATCAAGAAAAATTCAACTTTCAATATGGCTTTCTTTCTTCTCTCTACAGAGTAGATAAAAGAATATTGATGCTGATTTGTTTGCTACGTTTAATGAATGAAGCCATCTTTATGGGAGACTTTGCTGAAAGTCTTTCTCTCTGCTGTAGCTCTCAAATATCTTTTGCTTATTTTTTAGTATACTAAATTTGTAAAAGTATGTAAGATCAAGCCTCTCTGCAGTAATTACCACAGCCGTGCAGCTATAAAATTAGTTTTTGCCTCTGCATGCACAGTAAGCCCAGGAATGATGTGGAATGAATCTTAAAATAGTTTTATTGAGGGGGTTATTAAAATGTCAAACATGTTTTTTCGAAAATCACTCAATAATGAGTGTTTTTGCTAGTGCCCTGTCTTTTTTCCATATTGTTTTATTTCTTAAACACATTTGAATAACTAATTGAAGTGCCTCTGTGCTTATTAAAGGAAGCAGGTCAGTGTCACGATGACATGCTGGCATTTTGTTCAGAAAAGGTCATGTGAGATAAGAAGTGCTTCTTGAAAAATCTCCCCACACAGTGGGCCACAAAAAAAGATCAACCCCCCATGACAATAAAACCAATTATCTTTCACTGTCTAAACCTTCATCGGTAGGTATATGCAAAGACCTTTGAGTCAGTAGCAAGTCAAGATTTTAGGCATTTTGTTCAGAAAAGGTCATGTGAGATAAGAAGTGCTTCTTGAAAAATCTCCCCACACAGTGGGCCACAAAAGATCAACCCCCCATGACAATAAAACCAATTATCTTTCACTGTCTAAACCTTCATTGGTAGGTATATGCAAAGACCTTTGAGTCAGTAGCAAGTCAAGATTTTAAAAAAAGTATGCTAACCTCGAGTTATCTCTGCAGTCCCCATACATGATCTGTTCTAATAATACTTTAATAATACTTTAATAGAAACTCTTTTTCACTTAAGGTCACCAACATTGAAATTGCGTCTGTTAGATTGTTTCCTTGTCATTTGAAATTAAAGACACATTTTTGTGTGTGTGTGGTCTTGTTTTTCTCTGTTTTTAAGGTACAGATGCTGTAATAGGGTACAGTTTTACGATTGGGAAAGCGCACATTGGCATCGTTGTGGCTCTGTTATTTTGTTTGAATAGCGCTAGAGGAAAGAGGCTGCCAACAATAGAAGATATGAAATGAACTTTTGATAAGGTCATTTATTTTTCCTCTAAATGTATTTCCTACAAATTGTGGCTTTGAAGTAGCTGCCTTGTATGAGTTCCAGCTTCACTTTGTGATTTGTTTTCATTAAAGGGATCGTTCACCCTCCAAAAATTACAATTCTGTCATCATTTACTCACCCTTATGTCATTCCAAACCAATCCTTTCTTCTGTGAAACACAAGCTTGATGTATTTTTAAAGAATGTTCTGGCCGCACTTGTCCTTGCAATTAAAATGAATGTGGACTGAAGCTTTACAGCATTAAAAAGTACCATAAAATGAGATATTGAGCTACAGTATATACTCTGCCAGCCAGAAGTATGGAATAACTATGACTTTTTCATGTTTACGAAAGAAATCTCTTATGCTCACCAAGGTGGCATTTATTTGATCAAACATGCAGTGAAAAGAGTAGTTTTAAAATAACTGTTTATAATCTATTTTGGAGCGATTCTCTCCGGATGTCTCAAAATGTCTCATTAAGAAGCCCTCAAACAGTTTTAGCATCACATTCTGTCAGGCAGACAGAGTTTGCCTATAACTGACTCCGTTACCCTGACTGTACCGTGATTATAATGAGAGCATGGGCAGAGTTGCCAGATACCAGTATCCCTGCATGAATGTGACTGATATATTGGAAGGGTTGCCAGATCATGTTTAATTCACACATGAAAGAGCAATTCAAAAAAAATGAGACTTTGTAAGGTTTCGATTTTCACAGGTGCCTGATCATGTGAAGGAACGGTACAGTAGAGATGATACAGTCTGTGTGTTCAGGCTTCTATGCCTCACTAGTTCCAGATGGGATCCATCGTACGGACATGGAAGAGAAAAACAGTTCTTCTACTTTTATGACCTCGTCGGATGCAGAACGATTTAAACCAGCCAGAACAGTCAATCAGTTAAAAAAAACTCTATGTAGCAATGCATGATGGAACACATTTTTTAATAATAGTTTTTATTTTTATAACTTCTCTTATTTTTGTTTTGTTTGTTTGGTTGGTTGGATTTAGTACATTTTAGTAGTGCCATGGAACTCTTTTGTACTACTTTTGTTAATATAGCATCACAATTCATTATGTGATAGTATTTTTAGATTAAAAACACATTATTTATTTATTTACTTACTTAACCGGTATGTTGCTGCATTAATAAAGTACCAAAAAGCAACACTTGGATGGATGGAATACAATTCATACTATAGATGCAATTCTTTATGTGAATATATAGTTATTGACATTATATTTTCTTAAAAGATACAGTTGTCACTGTTAAAAGTAGATGAAACGGTGACCGAATGAAGTAGCCTGTCATTTGCTATTAGTTAAACCCATTTCATTTTACAAACTGATACCGAATTTATAATTAATTATTTGACTGACAGTGTGCAAGCTCATATCAATAAAAGTACATTGTGAAAACCTAATGAATTTTCAGAAATTTTGGATGTTCTAACATGAATTAAATTCGGCCCTCAGTTTTTACTGAGAGTGGAAAAAATAAAACAAATTATGAGGTCTGTGAATGAACTCTTGTCTTTAAGTCGATTTTCTGTTGCTGTTCTTTCACAGAGACGTCTTTTAAAGATAGACCTTCACTAAATTGCACCATCACCCCTCCAATTCATCTTTAAAATATGCTTGTTTTGAATCACTTTGTCCATGAAGTCTTTCTTTAATGCAAACACTTTGCAGACCACCATTGTTTCTTTAGATCTGTCACAGTAAATGGCTCATCTTGTGTGTGGTGGGCAGGATGAAGATTACACTACGGCTTTAAGTGGTCATTCAGTGCTCTTGTCTGAGATTTCAGAGTCTTTCAGTGATATCAAGGGAAAAGAGGCACCTAACTTGACCTGTTATTTCAGAAAAGCATCTCAAAGTGTGAAAAGTTGTATGTCTTTAGCTATCAGAAAATGTATGTATATATGTATGCATGTGTGTGAAAGCAGTCTCTGTAATGGATGAACATGTTAAAAAATATTCTTGATTTGATTCCAGGGTCTGGCTGAGGGACAAACGGCACCATGGGAAACTGCCAAGAAGGATGAAAACCGCAACAAGAATCGCTACGGCAACATCATCGCTTGTGAGTACTGAAACAGCAAGGAATCCTAAATAGTGTTTAAACTAAATGTTTAAGTCAAATGTTGGGTTTCTTTCACCTTGATAACTGCACCTCACTCCTCAACCGCACCGATGGCTGTATTTTTCATTATGCTTAAAAAGTAAGTATGGAAGTATTTAAAGTTACTTTAAGGTAAGACCACATCCAAAATCCAGAGACTTTCACAGTACTGAACCACTTCATTCAAAAAAGTACCAAAAACTACCATGTTACTACATTGGTACATTTAAAGGGATAGTTCACCCAAGAATGAAAATTTGATGTTTATCTGCTTACCCCCAGGGCATCCAAGATGTTTAACGTTATCCTGTTTCACCATGTTCATATACCATGAAAATATCATGTGTACATGGTACACCAAGGTATTTCATAGAATAATTTTGAAGACGTCAAAATATGATGGTATTGCCAGAGTAGTACCGTGATAGACTTGGGTAATTATTTTGCTAATATAGCGCCATTAAATGATATCTGGTTGTTGACATTATATTTCTTCTACAAGATTTAGTTTTCTCTGTCACGGTGCTCTTAAAATGAGATGAAACATTGGGCCAAATGAAATAGCCTGCCAGTCGCTCACAGCCAGCGGGTATTATGATGAATTATACAGATTGCTAATGAAAACTGTCCATAAGGCTGTTCATGAGCAGTGTTGGGCAGTAACTCATTACTTAGTAACGCATTACTTAGTAACGCGTTACTGTAATTTGATTACTTTTTTAGTAACGGAGTAATTTAACGCGTTATAATGATCAAAATAGTAATTAAAGTATAGTTACAAGCCGAGGTCTCTATACGTTACTGCCACGTTACATTGCTGACAGAATGCAGTGTTTTATAATCTAGAGATTGTAAAAAGGATGAAGCTCACGCACTGTCGAGTCAAGTGCCAGTGGATTAGAGACCTGCTCCCGCGAGACCCGACGCAACAGAGTGTGGTAAGGGACAAGACTTGATAGGCGAGTGCAGAGACTCGTGTGTGTCAAAAGCAACATGAACTAATATAAAATATAAACGATTAACAGGTGCAAGCATATGCAGAGTTTCTATTTAGGCTATAACACGTGTTTGCAGCGTTGAGAGCAATGCATTGCTGAAATTTGCGTGCTCATGAATCCTCTCATTATAACACACGAATTGTAGACATTATGAAAGATTCATTATGCATATATTTATTGTGTTATAACAGAGATTTGTGAGATTGCGATGAACTGAGATGTATTTTAGAGATTATAAATGCAGCGCTCTTTGCTGGCATTCTGCCATGCCAAACCATGCACGCAGCAGCCGCTTGCTTAGTTAAAAATAACTGTTCTGTGAATGTTGATGCTTTAATAACAAATATTTATCGGGAGCGTGTATGCTGGGATTTCATAAATTTCATGGAGAAAAAAGTAACATAACTAGTAATGTAACTAATTACGAATTACTTTTGAAATAAAGTAATCAGAATAGTAATGTGATTACTTTTAAAAGGAGTAATCAGTAATTTGATTACATTTTCAGAGTAACTTGCCCAACACTCTTCATCAGTACAAAGGATCATTTTTGTGAAAAATGGAGATAAAGGAGATGTCTGCTTTATTAAACACCAGGTCCCTAGGGTGTTGCTTTGCTTGTAACTGTGACTACAGTAATTTTTAGCATTTAGCACAACATTCCTTTAATTGTTAGATGACTGCTTAAAGACACCTAAACATTCTTATGTTGACTAGAAGAGCAGTGCAAAAACTCAAAAAATATATAAAAATAAATAGCTTTAACTTGTGGCTACATTTAATATAACCAAATGCATTGCATCTGGACTTGGTTAATGGGTTTTTAAGTGACTGAAAAGTCTCAAGTCGACCAGCCAAAGGAGGACGTTGTTTTGTGAAGCATTTCATTATGTGAATGCATGTTTAAGCACCCTAAATTGGAGCGATGTCTTACAAACTGAGCCAAGAAAAAAATTAACCCACAAACAAAATTGGCCATGCATCCCTTGATTAATTTTGACACTTTATGGGAGATGAGGAAAGCCGTTTCAATTAGAGACATCTGTCCGGTCTCGCTCATCCCTTCAGTGTTTCAGCAGGCAGTGTCAGCCATTCAAGCCCATATGGTCATCTATAATTCACGAGACTCTACACCCAAAATAAACTGTTATTGGCAAACATTTACATATGAGAAAAGGGGGGTGGGTAGATTGGGAAGATGGCTCGTATTTACTCCTGCTCGCCTTCAAAACCAATTTCTGCTTCTCTGTGTACGCTGAGATTTTTGTATCTTTTCCAAATGCTTCCTCATTAGTATATTTCGTCAATTATGGTTAGGAGGGAGGTATGTGCACATAGCGAGCATACTATGATTTGGCGCAGGCCGTTTGACAGATGCGTGCTCTGTTTGGACTGAGATTGCAGGAAATGCTTTGGCAGCAGGTTTGAGTAGGAGCGGATGAGTCACAGCATACCTATGGGTTTTATCCCAAAGCAGAAGACAATGACATCACAGAGAACTCAACAGAAAGAGAAACAGTGGAAGGTTGGTAATGGATTGTTAAAAGAGAAAAAGCAAATATGTTTGCAGTTCTGTACTTACCTGAAATTAAAGTATTTTTACAGGAATTTGATGAGTTTATAAAACTTTATTATTCTATGGGAGATGAATCTCAAATCTTTAGATAAAGAAAATAAAAACCAAAACTTAGTTAAGGCATCACAGGCATCACAATTCTGTTACAACCATTATTATTATTATTATTATATTACACTCTAAAAAATGCTGGTTGTTTTGAGTGTACATTTTTAATTACTAGTTTAATTATTAGTTTTAATTACCTTTTATTTTTTCAATATTTTCTATAGTCATATTTTATTTTTATTAGTGCTGTCAAACGTGTACAACATATTGTCACGTGTATGTTCCCGTTTAGTTCCTGTTTTCCTTATTTGGTCCTTCCTGTCCTCGTTGTATGAATTTGGGTCCGGAATTGTTTATGTCCCCTCCTTGTGCTACGTGTGATTCCCTGAAGAGAATATTAAACCCCTTTGTTTTGTACTCCTGGTCTCCTCGTTCCTCGCTCCGTGCTCCTTACATTTTCGACCCGTGACAGAATTCTGGACTGAAAGTGACAGTAAGCGGCGCCCCTTCTACCCATGTTTGTTTTTCTTCCAAATGCTTCCTCATTAGTATATTTCGTCAATTATGGTTAGGAGGGAGGTATGTGCACATAGCGAGCATACTATGATTTGGCGCAGGCCGTTTGACAGATGCGTGCTCTGTTTGGACTGAGATTGCAGGAAATGCTTTGGCAGCAGGTTTGAGTAGGAGCGGATGAGTCACAGCATACCTATGGGTTTTATCCCAAAGCAGAAGACAATGACATCACAGAGAACTCAACAGAAAGAGAAACAGTGGAAGGTTGGTAATGGATTGTTAAAAGAGAAAAAGCAAATATGTTTGCAGTTCTGTACTTACCTGAAATTAAAGTATTTTTACAGGAATTTGATGAGTTTATAAAACTTTATTATTCTATGGGAGATGAATCTCAAATCTTTAGATAAAGAAAATAAAAACCAAAACTTAGTTAAGGCATCACAGGCATCACAATTCTGTTACAACCATTATTATTATTATTATTATATTACACTCTAAAAAATGCTGGTTGTTTTGAGTGTACATTTTTAATTACTAGTTTAATTATTAGTTTTAATTACCTTTTATTTTTTCAATATTTTCTATAGTCATATTTTATTTTTATTAGTGCTGTCAAACGTGTACAACATATTGTCACGTGTATGTTCCCGTTTAGTTCCTGTTTTCCTTATTTGGTCCTTCCTGTCCTCGTTGTATGAATTTGGGTCCGGAATTGTTTATGTCCCCTCCTTGTGCTACGTGTGATTCCCTGAAGAGAATATTAAACCCCTTTGTTTTGTACTCCTGGTCTCCTCGTTCCTCGCTCCGTGCTCCTTACATTTTCGACCCGTGACAGAATTCTGGACTGAAAGTGACAGTAAGCGGCGCCCCTTCTACCCATGTTTGTTTTTCTTTTTTTTTATAGTTTTTCGTTTTTTCCCCTGTTCATTTCTCCCCGTTCAAATGGAGGAACGAGCGTTATTCATCGCCGTGGCTCAGGCAAACCTGTCAGTTATGAGGAAACCCTTGTGACCCTGTTCCGGATCGGGATAACCTACTATCGTCCCACGGAGCTCCCAGACACCACCAACCTCGGCTGGAAGGAGGCAGTCATCCGGTGTCTGGGAGTTCCTGAGTCAAGTAAGCCGGCCGTTCCTCAGGCAAGCCCGCCGGACGTTAATGTGGCAAGCCCTTCAGACGTTAATGTGGCAAGCCCGCCGGACTATAATATGGCAAGCCCTCTGAACATTAATATGGCAAGCCCTTCCAAGCGTTCATGTGACCCCAGAATCCGCTCTAGAAAGCTTTCCGTCGTCTCCATTGTCTCCTTCGTCTCTGCTGGTTCCGTCCAGCTCTCCATCGTCTCCATCGACCTCCGCTGGTCCCGTCCAGCCCTCCTTCGTCTCTAGAGCGCCCCCCAGAGCCCCAAAACTCACTCCAGTGCCAGCTCCTCGAAAGCGCTTTGCTGTGCCTGCTCCTCCAGAGCATCCTCCAGTGCCAGCTCCACGTAAGCGCTACCCTGATCCCCAGTTCAGCCCAGGGAGGGCTCCTGATCCCCAGTTCAGCCCAGGGAGGGCTCCTGATCCCCAGTTCAGCCCAGGGAGGGCTCCTGATCCCCAGTTCAGCCCAGGGAGGGCTCCTGATTCCCCGTTAAGCCCATGGAGGGCTTCTGATTCCCCGTTAAGCCCAGGAAGGGCTTCTGATTCCCCGTTAAGCCCAGGAAGGGCTCCTGATCCCCAGTTCAGCCCAGGGAGGG